>NC_057812.1:158326807-158422605 GCF_018294505.1 Triticum aestivum | reverse complement strand
GGACCGACGGTGGGGAGTTGTTTCGGGGCAGCAAGGCGGCAGCGGACCGGCGGGGGGGGTTGTTTTGGGGTGGTGAGGCGGCGGTGGGGAGTTTTTTCGGGGTGGCGAGGCGGCGCAGGGTTCCGCCGGTGGTGGCTGGCGGCTCAGGGGGGGTGTAGGTTGAAGGTGAACTACATGCCCTCCCTAAACTATCCCATGTGAAGTGCCTCTCTGCTACCATTGCGTTCAGTTTCGACAGTAACATTCAGATTCCATAGTAAATTTCAGTTTCGACAGTTAAGTTCAGAGTCAACAGTTTTTACCTCATATGTTGTAGTCAGGTGGTTTTTGGTGATGTAAGTTTTACATCTATCACTTTTTGGCAATGCATTTTACATCATCTATTGGAGATGCTATTAGAATCCCACTTGAGATTAACGATGTATGTCTTGTGCTGCTTCAGCCTTGACGTCTTACCGCTCACCGAAGCTGCTCCAAGGACAGAACGATCCATCACAAAAAATTAGTGACCTAGACGCCGTCTACAGATTCCTCAGATCTTCCTCCACACCTCCGACATCCGCCTCCGCCTCAACTTCTTCAGCCACCAACCCAATGATGCTGAGGTCGACACAGCTACGGCAAAGAGGTTGTAAACTTGTCGCTTCACTTATTACTCTACATTCACGTCGATCCATTAGGGCTATTATGGTTCAACGGAAAAACATAGCAATAGGAAATTTTCCTGTGGCACTCTACTATTCAATTATTCATGCATTTTGTTGAAAGGAATGGAGCAAAACATCCACCTGGACCTACTTTTCAAAATCCTATGCATGAAAACAAGACCAAGTGCATTAGTGGCAGAATAACGTTCTAACTGTACACGCTTTCATATGGTTTCACTTTATTTTGGCCAAGTTTCTTTGCATTCCTCTACTCCTCCTTTTCCTATGAACCAAACACCCAAGTTGACAGAAATCCTGTGTTCACAAATGCTTTGTTTCCCATGTGCATTCCTATCCTATTTTGGTGTTTTTCCTCCTATCCCTGCGTTTTTAGAATCATGCAAGCCAAATGAGCCCTTACAGAATTACTTTAGTTATAGGTAGGTGTCGAAGAAAACTTTGTGTGGTTTGTCCTGCTCCTGCCGCGACGTTGTCCACCTCACCTAAGCTGCTCCCTTGACAGAAGCATCCACCAAACTAGACATCATGACTCCTGACCATCTTTCGCTGCCTCAGATCTCCTTCCCTGCCGCCGGCACCCACCGCAATGGCATCACCATCATCGACTCAGCAGATGAACCTGAGGAGTACACGGGTCCACAAGAGAGGTCGCACTCTTTTGTTTCTGCTTATGTTATGCATTGCTTAATACTACCAGCTACTTTATTGTCCTGTTCACCTCTTAGATTCCAAGTCAGGTCCAAACTGATGTTCAAACTTGAGTTCTAAATTAGTTGTGGGGCACATATCGAGGCAGCAATGAATAGTATCTCTGTCTAATATCTGGTTCAACTAGGGTATGCCTATGTTGTTCATCTTTGATGGAAAACAAATAGTAAAGCAATCATCATCTGTTTTTATTAAATTAAAGCAATCATCAGCCTACTATCATTATTTTTGGATCCATCCACTGGTTGTTACCATTACTCTAGATTTCTGCATGCTCTCCTTACATAATCTCACTATATTTTTGGTATGCATGTCAGATATTGTACACAGTCATGCTGAACATGTAGAGAAAAAGAGAAGAGTTTTGCGCAGCAATACAATGTCATGCAGACATCGCTCCATGGTGGGTTCAATGGCAGACCTCCCCCCTCTTCAGATTGTAACCAGAGGAAGATATCTGTTCTGAGGCGGATTCAGATGCAGCTGACCACACCTATTTACCCCCCAAGGTGTTTTCTCTAACTTGGCATGATGATGTTAGTCATATCCTGCATATGTTGCCCTGTAGTGCCTACTTTCGACATCATATATGTCATCTGCTTAGTTTAGACATGTTCTGTAATGCCACATGTTTAGTTTCAATATCATATATGGGAATTATGTGTGACACCCCAAAATTTTAACCTTGTTTTATTGATTAAAAAATTTTGCCAGGAAATTTAAACCTTTATTTTCTGGATTTTTCTTTTGATTTCAGAGCCATTCCTTACCTTATTATTATGGGGTTTTTACCTCAAGTGAAAAACTTTCCAAATGTATTATTGGACTTGTTTCTCCCCTCAAGAAAACATTTCTATTATCAGTGGATTTATTTGCATAATTATTCCTTTCTGAGCCTTCTTCCTTAAAATCATTTTTCTTAAGTTTCAGGACCCAATTTGCAGTGCAAGCTTTTGATATATTTATCTAAAATTCCAACCAAAATTTGGAGATGTCATGTGATGTTTTTAAATCACTTTTATGCCAAAATATATTTCATTAATTTGATATTTTGAGCTCTACACCAATTTTTCAAATCTAGTCCAGTAGGCAATTTTGCACTATAACCTATTTAAATATTTCTATAAAACCTCCACTAAAATTGTGGAATGTTAGTAGTAGTATGTAATTCAACTTTATGCAAAAACCCAGTGATGTTCTTTGAAAAAAATTGAGTGAATCAACCTCTTTTACTTTCTGGTTCAGCATGGTGATTTGTACAGCAACCATATTTTAGCTTGCCATTTTAGCTATGATTCTTCTTCCTACTTATAGCCCATCTTGCAAAACCCTTAAGTCCAGAAGAGTGGGCCCATTGGAGGATTGTAAGTGCATGCAATAGGGCTTTGTTCTTGCTGTCCAAAACTGAAGTTTTGCAAAACTTGCACTAACAAGTTTGTGCTTTTGACAAACTAACCTCACCACCCTCTGTATCACCTAGAGAGACTTTCATCTGGAAATTTTGGCCAACCCAAGATTTGCCTATATGCCATTGGCATTCTGGCAAACACCTTGAGTGCATGAACAGATGTGGCATGAATTTTTGGTTTGCATTGTGAACTTGATCCTCTGACCCAACAAGCTTGTCCCCTGATCTCCTTACAAACCCTAGCCTAGGCCTGCTAATCCCCAGCTCCTCCCAAGCCACCTAACATGCCCTGGCATTTCGCCGAACGCTTGGCGTGCATGCTCTGGGCGCGCCCAGAGCACACGTTTTGCACGCGCGCGCACCGAGCCGCCGCGTCCCGTTGCCGCCACCCCCGCACCTGTTCTAGCCCTTCCCCTCTCCCAGTCGACGCCCCTGACCCCTCCCGCGACGTAGAGCTGCCCCTGGAGCTCCACAGCTCCGCCGTCAGGTCGGCCATGGCGGCTAGCGGGCGGCCACAGCAACCTCTGCCGTGGTCGGCGCCACCCGAACCTCCTTTGCTCGCCAGCTACCCCCTTGAGCAGCTCAGGCTCATCTGCAAGCTTGTCCGCAAGCACTCGTCGCCGCCACGTCCCTCAAGCAGCCTCCCCACGTCCCTCAAGCAGCCTCTCCCCGCCTCTCCACGTCGCCGATGATCTTATCCCCGGTCGCCGCGGAACCGACATTGCTCGCCTATTTAAGAAGCCCCGAGCATGTCCAGTCCCTCAAGCAGCCTCTCCCCGCCTCTCTAGATCCCCCCATAGCCAGAGATTGATGGGAGGAGGTCGTCTCCCCCATCTCCGGTCAGCTCGGCCGCCGCCTTGTTCCAATCCATTCCGGCGCCACCAGGGCCTCCCCCTCTCCACTCTCTTCACCAGAAGCTCTACCTACATCTCGTGAGTCCATCCCCATACTCAATTTTGATCAGGAGCGACCGGAGGCAAGAACCCACTCTGCCCGACGGCCACCATCCGCTGCGAAGCTCACTGCCGGTGACTACGTCGACCCCAAGGACCATAGCGACCACCGTAATGACCGCCTCGACCACCTGAGCCCGTGGATGGCCTCGGTTTCTCGAACGATGCCGCCGTTCGCCGGCGAGCATCGCCGGAGCCCCGCCTCTGTTCGTCCAGAGGAAGAAGGAGGCGGGGGCGACTAGTCAAACCTGACCGGTGGGCGCCCTGGACCCTCTGTCAGTGACCCAGCGCCGGTCCACACTGGCGTAAGTGGAAGCGCAAAACCCCCGAGTACATCTCCTCTGCTTCGAAGACGTATTCTGCCCGAAACGTTTTCCCTTTTCCTGTTTTATTTTAAAAACAGAATTTGACTAAACTTTGACTGGCTATAACTTTTTAAATATAAATCCAAATGACTTGATTCTTTTTCTGTTGTTCCCCAAATATTGTCTAGTTTAGTTTCATATTTTTTCAAAATTTTCCAAACAACTTATTGTACTGTTTTTAAAGTATGTGTTATTTGAATATTTTCAAAAATAGGAGTTTGAAGAAGGAGAAAACTTTCAAAAGTTTTGGAGAGCACCTCACCTCTCCACACCTTGAAGGCAAGCATTTTTGAACTCTGGCATAATATTATCGTGTGTTGTTTGACACGGTTACGACACCACCGTGACGCGGAGTATCTGTTACTTTTTGTGAGGATATGATCATACTTCCATACTGGTGATCTCATTCTATAGGAGCTTGATATGTTTACAATATTAATCATTCTCACATGCCTTTTATGCCTACCGGAAGGAAGCCGAGAAAGTCTTTGTCTTGGGTAGACATGAGCTTATCTCTGGTTCCCCGTCGAGACGGTTGTGTCCGGTATGGCAAGATGGGGTATGATGAGTAGTGATACTGCCTGTTGGATTGAAACATATTTGTTATACTAATCATGCAGGAAATACTTAAGCCTCCTGAATTGGCCATAGATCGAGTCTTGTTCCAGTAATCCCCATACTTGTTTCGTGCTGCCACTTGTCCCTGCTGTAGCTAGGGTACGGTTCAGTAAGTGGTCAGCCCCTGTCTTAGCACACATCGTACAGAGAGGCCATGGTGGAATATAAGGGCTGCATCCGGTAGGCATGCCACCTGGTCCGGGGGCATGGGTGTTTCCGGTTGGAACCGAGAGGGGGGCACCCCTTAGAGCGCGAGATAGAAATTTGATCCCATGCTACTCGAGGTTGTAGCCTCCCCACTTAGAGTTTTGCTTAACATATGTCGTGGGTGATTCCAGGCACTAGTAAGGTTAAGCTGGTGTGTGCAAGTCAGGTGTGTTTTCAACTAAAATACCGTAGACGGAATTAGTTCTGCTGGACTAAAGAAATCCGTTACTCGTGGGTAAAGAGTACACCTCTGCAGAGATATTAAACCTATTCAAATAGCCGTGTCCATGGTTAAGGACTACAGTCTGGGATGGGTCATGTGTCGGTCTTAGTGTCGGTCTTCGGAGGAGAAACTTCCAAACCAGAACATTGATTATGACTTGTGATATATGATGGTTATGATTATTATTATTGTGGACTAACTACTTGCATTATTTGAAATAATGAATATCCCTGGGACGGTTCTACATCCTGGATATTCACGATGTTTATTTCATTTACTTATAAGCCCTTTATGTGGTGTCACTCAGACGCCCGACTGTGGCAGGCTTGTCATTTCATTTACTTATAAGCCCTTTATGTGGTGTCGCACAGACGCCCGACTATGGCAAGCTTGTATTTCATTTACTTATAAGCCCTTTATGTGGTGTCGCACAGATGCCCGACTATGGCGTGCTTGTTATTCCTATCATATATAAGCCCTTTATGTGGTGTCGCTCAGACGCCCGACTGAGGCGTGCTTCATATTATTATCCCTTCGAGGCGTCGCTTCAGACACCCGATCGGTGCTTTTTCATTTCTACGCCCTGATTGTTTACTCATGTTTTATTTGAATGATCTTCTTGAGTGCATCAGGAACCTTATTTCATAACTGACGAAGTGATCATAGAATATATTTTTAAACATGATTATCAGTGGCTATATTATACTGTGTTCTTAATGTTTGCGAGTACATTCAAAGTACTCACTGGCTTGTCCCTGGCTATTGTCTTGGCCAGATTTCTTGCGTGGGGAGGAGCGTTGTGATGACAGCCATGGAACCTACGCAATGGTGATAGGAGCCTCGCGAAGATAGGAGTTATCCTAGTCAGCCGTTCCTGTGGGAAATGGAGTCCCATAGATGCTGATGATCCGCAAACCGCTTCCGCCATCAACCACTAGAAACCAATTCTTGTACTCCTAGGCCAGAATGGTCTTGTACTACATATTATGTACTTGCTTGGAGTTTTTTGTATCAAGTTGGTGAATCATCAGCTAACAGTAATCCTGGGGCTGGTGAGCATAAGGGCCACTTTTCGGGAAATTAATATCCCGAAAATCCGGTCCTGACAAACTTGGTATCAGAGCCAGGCTGACCATTGGCTAATCCTATCTTAGCCAGGTTAATAAACCTAGGTAAATCAACCCACCAGACCTTAACCAAACCCCGGCCAACCTTCTCGTGTAAGATAGCCTCACAATGACCCGACAGCTTTTGGCAGTCGCTGCCCAACCTATCAGCCTAGCCTATCGATCACACGCCAGTGACCGGCCCCTGAATAGTCTTTTTCGCAAGCGTGCGAAGGAAGACTCCGTCTCCTTTTTGCTATAAAAAGGGCACGCTAGCCCAACCCAGCACATCACAGCCTCTACCCCAAACCAAGCTATAATGCCTGGCCCCATTGTTCACAATGAGACCACAGCAACCAACCTTAGAGGTTTTGTGACCGTGCTAGCAAACCTCACCCGCCGTGCCTTTGCATTAGAAGAGCCCCCAGAATATGTTGTGTACCAAGGGTCCATGAGCGGTGAAAGCCGTCAATTTTGGGCCACTGTGCACGTCTATGGTAGGGGTCTATCGCCAGAACGCCCCTACAGGTTCACCGGAAGGACAACTTCCTTTGAGCCACAAGCCATCCAACTAGCTGCTCGAGAAGCTATAGTTCAACTCCGGCACTTGTCGCCCAGAGTTAACTGTCGCTCGTTCTACTATTACCCTAGCCGTGAAGGGTATGGTCGACCACCCCAAGTTGCCAACGGTGATCACGAGACGGATCCTGCATTATTGCATCTGGTGCGCTATGTAAGTGCACTAGAGGGACTGTTCGATCAAATCACCCTTGATCTGATCACAGCTCGTGGAGAACTGGTTCGCCGAGCCCCGGCAAGAAGAGAAGATGAGCCCGATGCCGACAACCCAGTCGTGTTGTTCGGACAACCGATCGAGACCTTGAGGTCAGCCCCAGCCATCAACCAAGGTGCTTTGATGACCCCAGAAGTGCTTCGTCGCCTTTTGGGAACACACCCCAACAGGATTGTGGCCAACAATCCCCGCGATGGTCATCATCGCTACCCCGACCCTGCAGTTCCTCAACCCCCTCCAGCTAACCCCGACGGTGAGGCCAATGGAGAAGCCTCGGCATCCACAAGGCACGCCCGCTTAGATATAAACGAGGTGGACTAAGTCACTCAAGTAGTACCGAGTCTTAGTATACCCCACTCCCTGTAATTGTGTGATCTTGTATCGCCATATTGGAATGCTATCTGCTTGTGCGCCCCTATTTTAAATGGTAGCTGTGCATAAGTATGTTGATGTATGGTTGCATTTTTTAATTCCGAGCATAACTACCAAAAACCAACCCCAACGGCACCCACAGTAACCTGTCACTTCTGTGAGATGTGTGTATCTGTGGCTTGGACCCCGACCCCCATGAGAGCAGGACCGACCAACCAGTTGCCCCTGACCGCGGTAAATAACCCAGCCCAGTCGCTATATAAAAGGCCACCTCGTGACCTTGCCAAGTACCCCTCACCTTTTGCACAGCTCTCACAACCATTTCTTGCCATGCCGAGCCCTAGCATTTATCTGAGAACCCTAGATGCAACCCCCGGTAGCTTTGTTAAAATATTGTGGAACTTTACCTGCAGTACCATGGGTTCTACCCAGCCACCCCAGTACGAGCTGCTGAAGTCGAGGATCACCTCATCCACCTCGAAATATTGGGCAGTAGTGCACATCCCTCCCGTAAACTCAAACCAAGACCCAACGGAAGTCTCCTTCCTGGGGAAATCTATGCCGACCCCGCAAATGGCCATAGAAGCTGCTGCACATGAAGCACTTGTTCGCCTTTGATTCGCGGTACCTTATGCCAGCGAACGAGGGTATTACTACTTCCCGAGTCGAGCAGCACCCGGAGGAGTGACATCTTTTCCCGGTGGACGAATTGAGAGAGACCCAGTACTGGCCAACCTTGTCCAGTATGTCATCACTCAGGAGCGTTTGACCCAGCGAGTAATGGGTTATCTCCAAAGCCTCGCTGATTTAAATCCTCAGATCGCCATCGGCAGACCACTGAGGCCCGACCAGGAGAGACACATTCATCGTCTGGTCAATCCGCTTCCCCTGATAGAAGAAGAGTGCGCCCCTATACCAGAGACGTTTTCTTGGGACCCCGTCCAGTTGCCGTTTTCATTCTGGACGTCACTACTATGTTTATTATTGCAACATTTATTTTGCGTGGTACCCTGAGTTTGTGCGACGAGTCAATTATTTGGTTTCAATTATTATGAGTAGTTTTGCTGCTATAAATTTTTCATTAACTAATTTTCACTCGCGAAAAATCCCAAAGTGAGATTTCTCTTCCCCTGAGTTACTGCAACATATATCTCCTCACGACAAAGATTTTATTCACGCAGCACCACGGCAGCAGACTCACAACCACAACTACTCGAACACATGCATTGCTTGCAAAACCACGTAACCGTGTTGCATCTAACTGATCACCCCCCCCCCCTAACACACCACAGTCTCGAAAGGAGAAATTTGTGGGTAAATTATTTGGACGCAGTTGCCCACAAGCACACTGACAGCAGTTAGCACCGGACACCGCACCTAATCCTCATGCTCACCGCCGCCGCAAAGAGCTAGCACTCGAGCAGCAGCGTCACGTCGATCATCGAGGATCATCGCGCACAGGAGCACGGAGAGCCCCAGCAATGCCGCTAGCCCTCCGCACATCAGGATCACGTACCAATCTGGCATCGCCTCCGCCATTAAAACCTCGTCTCTAGCTTCTGTAAATGGAAATGAAGGAGGAAGAAGGGGAAGGAGAAGCGAGGCCAGGTGTGAGGAAGAAGAGAGAAGCACCTCGGCCGTTTTATAGCTCGAGCTCGGTGTACGGTGGGCGAAGTCCACCAGCGCCGCTCGTCACCCAATCACCGGTGTTCGGAGGCGAATTCGCGAGCAGTGCCGACACCACACTGGCCCGCGAGGTGAGTGCATGCTGCACCGGTAGCTAGCACACCGCGCACTATCGCAGTACGGCCTAGATGCCCTACGCGCTAAACGTCGCCGGTGGACAAAGCGCGGGAAAGCGCGCGAGAGAGAGGAAGAAGAGAGAACCGGAGGAAGAAGAAGAGACTGACAGTGGACCCCGGGTCCACCTGTCAGCCAGTGAGAGCACTGTGCTCTCGGGTTCGACCAGCGTATTTTAAATTTAGAATTTATTCTAAATTTACTATATCCAACGTAGAAATCTCTCGTTTTCCCCCCAAACCGTAGATTTTTCCACGCAGCGCCAGTGTTCCACACTGTGGTTTTACACCACTTATTGCCCTCTCACTGTAGCCACATTTTATTGCATATATTTTCTTAAGACAGCTTTTAGCAAATCAAGAGGACGAGATTTTTCTTAAGGGGGGTAGTGTTGTGACACCCCTAAATTTTACCCTTGTTTTATTGATTAAAATATTTTGCCAGGAAATTTAAACCTTTATTTTTTGGATTTTTCTTTTGATTTCAGAGCGATTCTTTACCTTATTCTTATGGGGTTTTTACCTCAAGTGAAAAACTTTCCGAATGTATTATTGGACTTGTTTCTCCCCTCAAGAAAAACATTTCTATTATGAGTGGATTTATTTGGATAATTATTCCTTTCTGAGCCTTATTCCTTAAAATGATTTTTCTTAAGTTTCAGGACCCAATTTGCACTGCAACCTTTTGATATATTTATCTAAAATTCGAACCAAAATTTGGAGATGTCATGTGATGTTTTTAAATCACTTTTATGCAAAAATATATTTCATTAATTTGATATTTTGAGCTCTACACCAATTTTTCAAATCTAGTCCAGTGGGCAATTTTGCACTACAACCTATTTAAATATTTCTTTAAAACATCCACTAAAATTGTGGGATGTTAGTAGTAGTATGTAATCAACTTTATGCAAAAACCCAGTGATGTTCTTTGGAAAAAATTGAGTGAATCAACCTCTTTTACTTTCTGGTCCAGCATGGTGATTTGTACAGCAACCATATTTTAGCTTGCCCTTTTAGCTATGATTCTTCTTCCTACTTATAGCCCATCTTGCAAAACCCTTAAGTCCAGAAGAGTGGGCCCATTGGAGGATTTTAAGTGCATGCAATGGGGCTTTGTTCTTGCTGTCCGAAACTGATGTTTTGCAAAACTTGCCCTAACAAGTTTGTGCTTTTGACAAACTAACCTCACCACCCTCTGTATCACCTAGAGAGACTTTGATCTAGAAATTTTGGCCACCCCAAGAGTTGCCTAAATGCCATTGGCATTCTGGCAAACACCTTGAGTGCATGAACAGATGTGGCATGAATTTTGGGTTTGCATTGTGAACTTGATCCTCTGGCCCAACAAGCTTGTCCACTGATCTCCTTGCAAACCCTAGCCTAGGCCTGCTAATCCCCAGCTTCACCCAAGCCACCTAACATGCCCTGGCATTTCGCTGAACGCTTGGCGTGCACACTCTGGGCGCGCCCAGAGCGTACGTTTTGCACGCGTGCACACCGAGCCGCCGCGTCCCGTTGCCGCCACCCCCGCACCCATTCTAGCCCTTCCCCTCTCCCAGTCGACGCCCCCGACCCCTCCTGCGACGCAGAGCTGCCCTTGGAGCTCCACAGCTCCGCTGTCAGGTCGGCCACGGCGGCTAGCGGGCGGCCACAACAACCTCTGTCATGGCCGGCGCCGCCCGAACCTCCTCTGCTCGCCAGCTGCCCCCTGGAGCAGCTCAGGCTCATCTACAAGTTTGTCCGCAAGCACTCGTCGCTGCCACGTCCCACTAACGCTACAGAACAGTGGTCGCCGATGATCTTATCCCTGGTCGCCACGGAACTGCCATTGCTCGCCTATTTAAGAAGCCCCGAGCACGTCCAGTCCCTCAAGCAGCCTCTCCCCACCTCTCTAGATCCCCCCATAGCCAGAGATCGACAGGAGGAGGTCATCTCCCCCATTCGCCGGCGAGCATCGCCGGAGCCCCGCCTCTGTTCGTCCAGAGGAAGAAGGAGGCGGGGGCGACTGGTCAAACCTGACCAGTGGGCCCCCTGGACCCTCTGTCAATGACCCAGCGCCGGTCCACGCTGGCGTAAGTGGAAGCGCAAAACCCCCGAGTACGTCTCCTCTGCTTCGAAGACGTATTCTGCCCGAAACGTTATCCCTTTTCCTGTTTTATTTTAGAAACAGAATTTGACTAAACTTTGACTGGCTATAACTTTTTAAATATAAATCCAAATAACTTGATTCTTTTTCTGTTGTTCCCCAAATATTGTCTAGTTTATTTTCCTATTTATTTCAAAATTTTCCAAACAACTTTTTTGTACTGTTTTTAAAGTATGTGTTATTTGAATATTTTCAAAAATAGGAGTTTGAAGGAGAAAACTTTCAAAAGTTTTGGAGAGCACCTCACCTCTCCACACCTTGAAGACAAGCATTTTTGAACTCTGGCATAATATTATCGTGTGTTGTTTGACACGGTTACAACACCACCGTGACACGGAGTATCCGTTACTTTCTGTGAGGATATGATCATACTTGCATACTGGTGATCTCATGCTATAGGAGCTTGATATGTTTACGATAGTAATCATTCTCACATGCCTTTTATGCCTACCGGAAGGAAGCCGAGAAAGTTTCTGTCTTGGGTAGACACGAGCTTATCTCTGGTTCCCCGTCGAGATGGTTGTGTCCGGTATGGCAAGATGGGGTATGATGAGTAGTGATACTGCCTGTTGGATTGAAACATATTTGTTATACTAATCATGCAGGAAATACTTAAGCCTCCTGAGTCGGCCGTAGATCGAGTCTTGTTCCAGTAACCCCCATACTTGTTTCATGCTGCCACTTGTCCCTGCCGTATGTAGGGTACGGTTCAGTAAGTTGTCAACCCCTGTCATAGCACACATCGTACAAAGAGGCCATGGTGGAAGATACGGGCTGCATCCGGTAGGCATGCCACCTGGACCGAGAGAGGGGCACCCCTTAGGGCGCGCGATAGAAATTTGATCCCATGCTACTCGAGGTTGTAGCCTCCCCACTTAGAGTTTTCCATAACAGGTGTCGTGCGTGATTCCAGGCACGAGTAAAGTTAAGCTGGTCTGTGCAAGTCAGGTGTGTTTTTGACTAAAAGACCGTAGACGGAATTAGTTCCGATGGACTAAAGAAATTCATTACTCGTGGGTAAAGAGTACACCCTCTGCAGAGATATTAGACCTATTCGAATATCCATGTCCATGGTTAAGGACTACAGTCTGGGATGGGTCAAGTGTCGGTCTTAGTGTCGGTCTTCGGAGGAGAAACTTCTAAACGAGAACTTGATTATGACTTGTGATATGATGGTTATGATTATTATTATTGTGGACTAACTATTTGTATTATTTGAAATAATGAATATCCCTGGGACGGTTCTACCTCCTGGATATTCACGATGTTTATTTCATTTACTTATATGCCCTTTATGTGGTGTCGCTCAGACGCCCAACTGTGGCAGGCTTGTCATTTCATTTACTTATAAGCCCTTTATGTGGTGTCGCACAGAAGCCCGACTGTGGCATGCTTGTATTTCATTTACTTATAAGCCCTTTATGTGGTGTCGCACAGACGCCCGACTATGGCGTGCTTGTTATTGCTCTCATATATAAGCCCTTTATGTGGTGTCGCTCAGACGCCCGACTGAGGCGTGCTTCATATTATTATCCCTTCGAGGCATCGCTTCAGACACCCGATCGGTGCTTTTCATTTCTGCACCCTGATTGTTTACTCATGTTTTATTTGAATGATCTGCTTGAGTGCATCATGAACCTTATTTCATAACTGACGAAGTGATCATAGAATATTTTTTTAAACATGATTATCATTGGCTATATTATACCTGTGTTCTTAATGTTTGCGAGTACATTCAATGTACTCACTGGCTTGTCCCTGGCTATTGTCTTGGCCAGATTTCTTGCGTGGGGAGGAGCGTTGTGATGACAGACCCGGAACCTACGCAATGATGATAGCAGCCTCGCGAAGATAGGAGTTATCCTGGTCAGCCGTTCCTGTGGGAAATGGAGTCCATAGACGCTGATGATCCGCAAACCGCTTCAGCCATCAACCACTAGAAACCAATTGTTGTACTCCTAGGCTAGAATGGTCTTGTACTACATATTATGTACTTCCTTGTAGTTTTCTGTATCAAGTTGGTGACTCATCAGCTAACAGTAATCCTGGGGCTGGTGAGCACAAGGGCCACTTTCCAGGAAATTAATATCTCGAAAATCCGGTCCTGACATTATGCAGTCTCATGTCTTTTAGCCAGCCATAATATATGCGAAATGTGCAATGCCATCCTATTTAACCAGGCATCATATATTTGAATGATATCTAGCCCATCCTTTTCTTCATCAAATTTCCATTTGTCGACAATGTTTGTACATTAAACTACTCTTCCTGTGGATCAGCCATTTGAGTGGGTGATGGAAAAATCTGGAGTGAAAACAAGGCCTTCAGAGCAGACAGTGCTACCTGTCGAAGCAGATCTCTTGCTGGGTCCCGATAGCTCCTCAATGATGGATTCATAGACAGATGACCAATCCTATTCCCCCACCGAGGTGTATGCTCTAACTTGGCACGGTTCTACTGCTCATATCATGCATATGGTGTCTTGCATTGCATAGTTTAGACATCATATACACAATATTCAACACATGTTCTTAGTTTAGACATCATATATTCGAATGCCCTCCGCTTAGCATATAAATCACATATTTGAATTAAATCATGCGATCCTGGTTACTTAGATAACATGTATGTAAATTACGTCATGCGATCCTGTTTAGTTAGTCATCATATCTTTGAATTATGTTATGCTATGCTATCCAGTTTAGATAGACATCATATATGTGAAATTATGTCATGCTATCCATTTTAGTTAAACAATATACATGTCAATTATTTAATTCCCTCTTTTTCCACACTATCTATTGCATCTGTCTCTCATACAATGTCTGTACATTCAATTATGTTTCCTGTTTATCAGCCATTTGAATTGGAGGGGGTGATGGCAGTATCTAGCGGAGTAAAAACGCGGTTTTCAAATAAAATAGTGCTACCTCTTGGTGGAGATAGCACCCCGGTTGTACATGCACGAGAACCAGCCCTACCACACATAACCCAGACTCTCACAGATTTTACCCCTACTGCGATGGACAGAGAACCAGCTTCACCCAATCTAACCCCAACGCCAGCAGATAGTAACCCAGTTCCTGACACAGCACCATCTCTACCATAGAGCTCCCAAACAAGAGCAGTTAGTAAGGCAGCTCCAGCGCCCAGAGCGCCAGTACTACCCCGGCGAACCCCAACTCCACCAGTTAGTACACCTATTCTTGTGGAGGAAGCACAACCAGCCATTCATAGTTTAGAATCTATCGCATTTGATGTTGTTAAATCCTATGTGCGTATCTTCCCATCATGGAAATATTATACTGAAGATGAAGGAAAATGCCAGTTGCAGGTGTTTGTCCAGGAGTTATGTGTAAGTAATGTTATTCATGGCAATTACTATGCTTTGTCACATACATTCTACCTCCATGATGGTTATAATATAGCAAATTTTCCCATTTTTCTCTATAGAGAAGGACCGATTTGGAAACTCGGGATGAGGTAACCTGTGCTAATACCTCTGCTATCTTCAAGAATGCTTGGTGGCAGTATCAGAATTACCTAAAGAAAACGTACTTCACTGGCAAAGAAACTCATCAAATTCCCTTACGTTCTCCTGAGACACATTTACTGGACGATGACTGGGAATGCCTTGTTCTTTACTGGTCCCAAACCAAGAATGTGGTAAGGTCTATTAGCTCATTTTATTTAAAGTACTACATGCTTGCGTCTTACTGTATTCTGTTCATGTAGAACAAGTGCTTAAACCTGAAGAACAACTGTTCTCATTTAAGATTCCATTGCTATCGTGCATACTGCTTTGCTCTTGTATCACTGTATTTACTCATACAAATTTATTTTTAAATTGAGCTATCCAATGGAAACTCCAATGGCACAACAGGTATGTTTACGCATGTTTCTTTAACAGGTTTTCTCTTATAAATATGTCACAGCCCTAGAAATCCTCTTGTAATTAGTGGCATTGCATCCATGCATCATTTTCAATCTCTATTAATTTTGAAATGGGGATGCTTAAACCCTAGCACCAAATGAATTCAACTAGGGTCAAAATAAAATCTTTTCCAAGAACCAAAAATGCCCTTCACAAAATGTTCATCATTTCTGGTTTGGGCCAAAACCCCTGGCAAAAATGGTGCACCCTTTTCTAGGACATTCTGGATTTTTGAATTAAATCATAAGTATTTGAATTTGGACATTTAAATGCTATAAAATATTTTAAATGTCCAAATAATCTTGAAAGCATTTGAGGGCTGTTGTAAATATTTTCAAAAGTGCCCATAATTATTCTCAGGATTTTTACAAAATGAATTAGTATTTTTACTAATTCAAAACAGAGGAATAAAAAAATAGAAAACAGAAATAGAAAAGAGAGAGGAGAAAGGAACCTACCTGGCCACTTACCTGTAGCCGGCCGAGCTTGACCAGCCCAGCCCACCAGGGGCACCGCTGTCTTCAACCTCTGCCAGTAGGCAGAGGCGAAGTAGCACGCGCGCACGCGGAGGCCTCCACCTCCTGCTTCGCGGTGGCAGCCTCCCCGACATCCTCGCGACGCCATGGAGACGCCCCGAGACCCCACTCTCCTCTCCCTCACTCGCTGCTCTCCCTCCCCTCCTCTGCTCTCTCCCTACGACGCCACCGAACATGCCCATCGCCGCCATTGGCCGTAGCCGTGGCCACCGTGCTCCCCTCGCCTCTCCGGCGCGCCCCCAAGCTCCGCCTCATCGCCATCGTCATCTCGGTCGACGCACGCAACGCCAAACGCCCCAAGCGACGACCCGAGCTCTTCTTCAACCTCCGGTCGCCGGAGATCGCCTTCACCGCACCGCCCGCTCTGGATCGTCTCCGAGCTCGCCGACCTGCTCGTCCGACTCGCCGTGAGCCTCTGACCCCGAACATCTCTCTCTCCTTCCTCGTAGGCCGCCGTAGCCACCGGACCGCCTACGCCCGAACACGCCGCCGCCTAAGCTCGTCGCCGACGCAGCTCCGGTGACCAAATGGTCACCCCGGCGAGTCCAATCTTCTCCCCGCAATGCGTAGGCCCCAGCTAGCGCCTCAGCTTGCTTGCTCGCGCACCGTAGCACTGCCCGCGCTCACGCCCGAGCTCCGGCCGCCGCGGTCGAGCTCCTCGCCATCGCCTCCGGCCACCCCAGGCCCGACAGGCGCCATCGCCCGACGCGCGCTAGTCCGGGCTCTCGAACGAGCCCAGCCACGCTGCAAACGGGTCACCACAGCGCATTCCCGAGCCCTTCCACTGTGGTTCCCGTCGCCGATGGCTAAACGACGGCGGATTGACCGCTTTGACCGGCGGGGTTTGACCCCGCTAACGTGGCCGTTGACTGGACCCACACATCATCGACCCTAATTAGCGCCTCTGTCACAGACCAGTGGGTCCCACGCATCAGGTTTGACCTGGGTCAACCCAGTTGACCTGCTGATGCAGTTCTGTCGTCATGCTAACGCAGTAAATGTTTTCTGACATTTTTATAATCCAGGAAATTCTAGAAAATAGTTTAAACTTCTAAAAATCATAGTAAATCAACCGTAACTCCAAATGAAAAGATTTATATATGAAAAATGATCAGAAAATCCAAAGAATCTGTATATGGCATTTTCATGCATGTTTGAACAAGTTAACATCACTGAGTAGGACAATTCATGATTATGGAATAAATGGTAATTAGTTTTGGAGTTGGAATTTGCTATAGGTTTGAATTCCACTTCAATGAACATGACTAACTGTTGCATTAGGTCAATTCAGTACTTTAATATGACATATCATTCATATGATTGTGCATTGCATTGATTGTGGTTCCTTTTGTGTTTGCCGGTGGTTGCTCCCCCCTTAGTAGACGTATGTTTCGGTGATATGATCGATGACACCGATGAAGAGTTATACTATCTTCTGAAGTGCCAGGCAAGCAAAACCCCCTTGTTCATTCCGATACAATCCCACTCTCTCGCTTCTGCTCTCTTTTACTGCATTAGGACAACACCGATTCAACTGTTACATGCTGCGGTAGCTGAACCCCTTTCCTCTGCATGACCTGTCATTGCCACAGTAAATAGATGAAACCCACTAGCATGAGTAGGAATTGCTTGAGCCCTGATGTGCCTACTCATTCATGTTGTTTGTCAGGCCTGCTACTGCTTAGAGTTGAGTCAGGTCTGATTCATCGGGGATGATTTGGAATGGTCTAGAACATGTCCTACTGTGTGCGAGCTAAGTGTGTGAACACGATTTGGTAAAGGTAGCGGTGAGAGGCCATGTAGGAGTACATGGTGGGTTGTCTCATTGCAGCCGTCCTCAGGAACTGAGTTCTGTGTTTGTGATCCATGAGCAGTTACTACCACACATTGGAATGCTTAAGTGCCCCTCTTGACTTATTAATCAACCTGATCTCTGTCCAGGAGTTGCAACTAGTTTCTGGTGTTTGTAGGTCGTGTTAGTAGTCTACCAAGTGGTACCCGGTACAGGTGGGCTTGGGACAGAATAGGCACCGTGGCATGGTGTACCAAGCGTAGATCCATCCGTCGAGGTGGGCTTGGGAACCCTGCACACATTGTTTGGGGCCGTGAGCGACACCCCGGCCGGATCTCCTTGCGGATGGAACCCGAATAGGCGATAAACCTGGACAAGAGACTTGTTGGTTAGTCAGGTTGTGGCCGACTCCCTCGCCCGGCTTCCGCTTGAAGGTTGCCGAGGTACATGACGTGTACAGGGCGATAAGTGGCGAGAGCGTGTGTGAAGAAGTACACCCCTGCAGGGTTATCATTATCTATTCGAATAGCCGGATTCCTCGGATATGGAAACTTGGACCCCTTGCATAGTTCATAGACAAGTGAAAGTGGATACTCTAAAACTCGCAAGATAAGTGTGAGTTCTATGGATGGCGTTCTCGCAGGGAGGCGGGAGCAGATCCATAGTGGTGTATTGGTATGGTGAATTTGTGGACTCATGTGCGCCACCTTAAAAGAGTTACTTGCAGTCATAGTTCAGGTTAGCCACTGAGTCAAAGCTGGCTTGCTGCAGTTAAACTCCACCACCCTCTTTATTGATACCGATGCATATGTGGTTAGTTTTGATGTAAGTCTTGCTGGGTACATTTGTACTCAAGTTTGCCTATTTTATGTTTTGCAGAGAGACTTCAATCTCGCTAGTAGTTCCACGTGGGCTTCGACGTTTAGCTTGTTACCTCAGCTACGATCTTGTACCCTTGGGAGGGTCTGGTAGATAGTCAGACTTCTCAGCCTTTTTCATTTGTAGATGTCTGTACTCAGACATGTTAAGCTTCCGCATGTGCTTTGACTTGTATGCTCTGAATGTGGGGTCATGAGACCCATGTTTGTAATATCTCGCTCTTCGGAGCCTAATGAATAAATACTTGAGTTGTAGAGTTATGTTGTGATGCCATGTTGTATTTACACATATCGAGCATATTGTGTATATGATTGAAATGATTGGTATGTGTGGGATCCGACAACCTAGTTGTTTATCCTTGGTAGCCTCTCTTATGGGGAAATGTAGTCTTGTGCTTCCATGAGCCATAGTAGTCCGCTACAGCCCGGTTCACCGGAGTCCTGCTAGCCCAGCACTACTACTCAGGACACTTGACTGGTCGGCATGTGTTTCACTTCATTCCCGTGTCTGTCCCTTCGGGGAAATGTCACGCGGTGACATCCGGAGTCCTGCCTAGCCTGCTATAGCCCGGGTTACCGAGTCCTGTTAGCCCAGTGCTACAGCCCAGATTCACACGCCGTTGACCGACATGCTCGAGGTTGATTCATGTATGCCTGTCCCCATGGGTTAGTGCCGCTTTGGGTTCACGACTAGCCATGTCGGCCCGGGTTCTTTGTCATATGGATGCTAGCGAGACTATCATATACGTGAGCCAAAAGGCGCAAACGGTCCCGGGCCAGGTAAGGTGGCATCTGTGGGAATACCGTGCGTGAGGCCGCAAAGTGATATGATGTGCTACATGCTAGATCGGTGTGACTTAGGATCAGGGTCCTAACAGCGTTGGTATCAGAGCCTGGCTGCCTGTAGGATTACCAAGCCAACCGGTCGAAGTTGAGTCTAGAAATGCTTTAGTTATGTAAGGGAATTGATTGTGGAAGGGAACGTAAGGCTCTTTTTACTCCTTATCCTCATGACCTTGTGATCTGAGTCATCTTATCCTTTCTATGGGGTTAAGAACTAGGTTTATCTTCTATCTCTCAGGATGATGTGTTACTAAACTGTAGTTGCCTAGGATTGTTGAGTTAAAGCCTCAGTTCAGTTCCTACTACTTCCATATATTCATAGCTGGCACCAGAACCTTGATATGATGTTGTTAAGTGGATATGCCACCATTTTTGCAGGTTGTCTCAAATCTTTTTGAGCAATTACAGCCGTTATGCTGTCCGAGTCATCCCAGGTTTCTAAACAGTCTGATGCATTCGCAAATCTCTTCATCCCGTTCTGATGTCCTTTTCGGCCAGATTAAGCACACTAATCGGTGAGTTGAGGTACTCTATTGCCTCGACATATATGTTGGAGTTGTTATTGTGACACTAGGGTATCTTAGAGTTCGTAAGCTAGCCATGTTTGGTGTTCCCAGTGTGATGATTCTGGCCACCTTTCTTGAAAGCATCCCGTGATGTTACTTAGTAGTAGGTATTCTACTCCTGGGTTTCTGATCCCGAGATTCACCCTACTTACTTCATGTTGATAGTTTTGCTCGTTCCTTTAGGATATTAGTAACCTTTGTGATAGTCCTCGAGGTTCATGGTATATCCTTCTTCCAAATATCATGAACTGCTTATGGCAGAAGTTCTGTTGAGTCAAAAGATCACAACTAGAGTGATCTTGATGAGTTATCCATTCTGCATTGTGAATCTGCCAATCCTACCTTTCTGCATGGATTACATGGAAGGAAAATGTTGAACTTGTTTGACATACCAAATCTATGCACCTGCAACTCATAAAACCATATGTTCCTTTGAGCTGTCTCTCTTTAGTTGTATTCTGACCTCTGTCTATCAATTGATAGTCAGGACTAGTTGTGCATTCGTGTTCATCGATGCCTACTATTCTTGTGGTCCGTCAAGCCATCCTATTCAGAATGACTAGGAGAAACAAACTCCAGCACCTTATCCATATCTAGGATTGGGTCAAAGCAGTTGTAATCCACAAATCAAATGTCAATCCAGCTTTTGATTCTGTTCTACCTTGGAGTATTACCATCTTTATATCAAGATTGTCATGGAAATTGCACACCATCCTATGAACTCTTGATAAAGTGATACTTCTTGCCATCATTGTTCATTCCCCGGTTCCCGTGTTTTTATAACCGGAATGCCGGCAAGTGAGCCATGATGTGTGAAACCAATACTCCTAGCAACTCCGTTGCTTGGTAGTTAATGGAAAATATTCTCATTCTTAGCATGTTGGTTATTAAATCATCATCCTAAGATTGATCGTGCTACCTAGTCCTTATTTCTGGTGCACTCTTTGATCAATGAGTTAGGATTGTGTCAATTCCTCACTCTTTTTGATCATATCATCTTGCCCTGAAAAGCAAGATTGTTCTCGAGCTTAATAACATATCGGTGGTTCGTGATTTTCCAAATATCTCTCGGAAGTATTACCAGGTTGTCACCTGACCGCTATGTTGAGTTCGTGATCATGTTGGTTTTCCTCCAAACCACCCATTCTCCAAGAATCTGTGTTGGATACCCTGAGCTAGTTGGTTAAGCTAAACAACAACTTGGAGAGTTGGAAGATGAAAGCTTGTCCGACTTAGTTCATCACCAAGGGATATCCTTGTGTGTGTGTGTGTGTTGAAGAAAGATGATATCGTCATCGATTGGTCCTCGTGATCAGTTGATGGATCTATTGCCCTGTCAAAACTTTGACTTGAGTATGGGTTATCGTCAAGTCAAATCAGAACCGACGATGTTCGTAATGTTGTCTTACTCGTGGTTGATCCCTCGAGCATACACCATTACATCTTTTGGTCTGACCAATGCCATCACCGTGTTCACATGATGGTGGAAGTCCAGTGATATGGAAATTCCGATGAGTTGTTGTTGAGCCCATCAGCAGCATTTTGTCTCCCCCATGACTCATGCTGAACATCAACCTGGTGTTGGAAACTTTGTAAGCATTGCCTTCATGTTCCGCTCATGAGGTATACATTTGGATGAAAGAAGTGACTTCCTCTAATTCACGTGCACTTGATGTAAGTTGCCGCCGTGGATCCGAGAAAGATTGTTTTTGCTTCCTCTGGAATCATCCCAAATCAGTCATGCATACTGCGAAGTATTCTATGGTTTGGTAGATTAATTACCTCCATTCCATATGTATCTCCTAGTACACCAAGCCACTGATTGACTTGTTCAAGAAACACGGAGTATGTTCTAAGGGTAATCCTTTGGACTTCCACGCGTGGAGACTTCAATATCCTTGATGATGGTTCCCCACCTGAACTCGGTAGTGCTTTATTGTAAGACTACTCCGTGGTCATGCTTGTCTTGGACAACATGTTCACATGTATGTAGCAGAACTAGCTCATGTTTTGGAGCTTGCTATCATAGTTCATTTCCCGAGAATCTCGCAATGTCATCTCGTCGATTTGTGTTGCAAACTTTCACTTTTCTTTCTAGATTCGATGAGTCTGGAATATCCTGACACCAACCAGATCTGAATCTCAGGCAGATATGCTGGTTGGAACGTGTCCCAAGAATTATAATATTGGTCTCTCGGTAACCCGGTAACATGGATGTCGTGGCCAACCCACCTAGCCGGAAGGCCTATTATTGTAATATCTTGGTTGAAGAAGTTGGTCACCTCCCCATAAGGATCTCGCAGGATCTGCCTCTGTAGTTATTCCTTTTGGATTCTTGAGCTTCCGAAGTCCGACCTTTTACTTGATGTTCTAGTTATCAAGCCATATCTATAAATGGGTTGCGCTAGCACATCAAGGAGAACATTAGAAACGGGGTGCTAAATGTCCCTCGGTCGATCATCCAGATTTCATTTCCTTGGCCTCGCTAAGGTGAAATCTGAGAAAGGGGTGTCTTTCTATGCATCTGCATTGTCCATCACTATTCGTCAAGGTATTAAGATGTGTTGCCAGGATCCTCGACACAGATGTTGGTAGAACCTTGATGAATATGGAAATGATCAAGTTCTTGAGAGCACGCGTAAGCAAAAGTCATCCATTGTGTTGTCTTCAACAAGGTAGTCCACATCATCCATTCGAATCCGGATATGCCATTCCTTTGAACTCCGCCAAATGATCAATTGTGATTTTCCTTAGGATGGTATAGAGAGTTTCAATGATCTCTGTATCAAAAGTAATTCTTTTTGCCACTTCCGGAATAACTCTACGAGTCGCCCTCCCTGAGGTGCCCCGTTATAGAATCATGGCAATTTTTCCTCGCTACTTTGACACCATCTACCATTTTCTTAACCGTGGAATTGTTGCCCACCAAATCAAACCTCGTCGTTTGTTCTCCCATCCCTCTCGATGTGTGTTTTGTGACTCAACTCAAGATGTTTCAACATCTCATTCCGCAAGTTGATCTTGAATAGCTCGATCTTCAAGAAGATCAATCCTAGTAGAGTTTCTTTCTGTCGTCCTCATGTGGATGAAGATCTCAAAAGTGAGGATATCAAGATCAAGATGATGATCGAATCAACGTTTTTATGAAGTGCAACCTAGATCGTGAAGATAGTGCGAGCTTTGTGTTCCCTCTGTCTTCTTTCCTCACGTCTTGAATCTCAGGACGAGATTCTTGTTTAGTGGGGGTGAGTTGTCACAGCCCTAGAAATCCTCTTGTAATTAGTGGCATTGCATCCATGCATCATTTTCAATCTCTATTAATTTTGAAATGGGGATGCTTAAACCCTAGCACCAAATGAATTCAACTAGGGTCAAAATAAAATCTTTTCCAAGAACCCAAAATGCCCTTCACAAAATGTTCATCATTTCTGGTTTGGGCCAAAACCCCTGGCAAAAATGGTGCACCCTTTTCTAGGACATTCTGGATTTTTGAATTAAATCATAAGTATTTGAATTTGGACATTTAAATGCCATAAAATATTTTAAATGTCCAAATAATCTTGAAAGAATTTGAGGGCTGTTGTAAATATTTTCAAAAGTGCCCACAATTATTCAGGATTTTTACAAAATGAATTAGTATTTTTACTAATTCAAAACAAAGGAATAAAAAAATAGAAAACAGAAACAAAAAGAGAGAGAGGAGAAAGGAACCTACCTGGCCACTTACCTGTAGCCGGCCCAGCTTGATCAGCCCAGCCCACCAGGGGCACCGCTGTCTTCAACCTCTGCCAGTAGGCAGAGGCGAAGTAGCACGCGCGCACGCGGAGGCCTCCACCTCCTGCTTCGCGGTGGTGGCCTCCCCGACATCCTCGCGACGCCACGGAGACGCCCTGAGACCCCTCTCTCCTCTCCCTCACTCGCTGCTCTCCCTCCCCTCCTCCGCTCTCTCCCTACGACGCAACCGAACACGCCCATCGCCGCCATTGGCCGTAGCCGCGGCAACCGTGCTCCCCTCGCCTCTCCGGCGCGCCCCCGAGCTCCGCCTCATCGCCATCGTTATCTCGGTCGACGCACGCAACGCCAAATGCCCCAAGCAACGACCCGAGCTCTTCTTCAACCTTCGATCGCTGGAGATCGCCTTCATCGCACCGCCCACTCTGGATCGTCTCCGAGCTCGCCGACCTGCTCATCCGACTCGCCGTGAGCCTCTGATCCCGAACATCCCTCTCTCCTTCCTCGTAGGCCGCCGCCAGAGCTCGTCGTCGACGCAGGTCCGGTGACCAAATGGTCACCCTGGCGAGTCCAATCTTCTCCCCGCATCGCGTAGGCCCCAGCTAGCGCCTCAGCTTGCTTGCTCGCGCACCGCAGCATTGCCCGCGCTCACGCCCGAGCTCCAGTTGCCGCGGTCGAGCTCCTTGCCATCCCCTCCGGCCACCCCAGGCCCAACTGGCGCCACCGCCCGACGCGCGCTGGTCTGGGCTGTCGAACGAGCCCAGCCACGCTGCGAACGGGTCACCACAGCGCATTCCCGAGCCCCTCCGCTGCGGTTGCCGTCGCCGGCGGCTAAATGACGGCGGATTGACCGCATTGACCGGCGGGGTTTGACCCCGCTAACGTGGCCGTTGACTGGACCCACACGTCATCGACCCTAATTAGCGCCTCTGTCACTGACCAGTGGGTCCCACGCATCAGGTTTGACCTGGGTCAACCGAGTTGACCTGCTGACGCAGTGCTGTCGTCATGCTGATGTAGTAAATGTTTTCTGGCGTTTTTATAATCCAGGAAATTCCAGAAAACAGTTTAAACTTCTAAAAATCATAGTAAATCAACCGTAACTCCAAATGAAAAGATTTATATATGAAAAATGATCAGAAAAATCCAAAGAATCTGAATATGGCATTTTCATGCATGTTTGAACAAGTTAACATCACTGAATAGGACAATTCATGATTATGTAATAAATGGTAATTAGTTTTGGAGTTGGAATTTGCTATAGGTTTGAATTCCACTTCAATGAACATGACTAACTGTTGCATTAGGTCAATTCAGTACTTTAATATGACATATCATTCATATGATTGTGCATTGCATTGATTGTGGTTCCTTTTGTGTTTGCCGGTGGTTGCTCCCCCCTCAGTAGACGTATGTTTCGGCGATATGATCGATGACACCGATGAAGAGTTATACTATCTTCTGAAGTGCCATGCAAGCAAAACCCCCTTGTTCATTCCGATACAATCCCACTCTCTCTCTCTTGCTCTCTTTTACTGCATTAGGACAACACCGATTCAACTGTTACATGTTGCGGTAGCTGAACCCCTTTCCTCTGCATGACCTGTCATTGCCATAGTAAATAGATGAAACCCACTAGCATGAGTAGGAATTGCTTGAGCCCTGATGTGCCTACTCATTCATGTTGTTTGTCATGCCTACTACTGCTTAGAGTTGAGTCAGGTATGATTCATCGGGGATGATTTGGAATGGTGTTGAACATGTCCTACTGTGTGTGAGCTAAGTGTGTGAACACGATTTGGTAAAGGTAGCGGTGAGAGGCCATGTAGGAGTACATGGTGGGTTGTCTCATTGCAGCCGTCCTCAGGAACTGAGTTCTGTGTTTGTGATCCATGAACAGTTACTACCACACATTGGAATGCTTAAGTGCCCCTCTCGACTTATTAATCAACCTGATCTCTGTCCAGGAGTTGCAACTAGTTTCTGGTGTTTGTAGGTCGTGTTAGTAGTCTACCAAGTGGTACCCGGTACAGGTGGGCTTGGGACAGACTAGGCACCATGGCACGGTGTACCAAGCATAGATCCATCCGTCGAGGTGGGCTTGGGAACCCTGCACACATTGTTTGGGGCCGTGAGTGACACCCCGGCCGGATCTCCTTGCGGATGGAACCCGAATAGGCGATAAACCTGGACAAGAGACTTGTTGGTTAGTCAGGTCGTGGCCGACTCCCTCGCCCGGCTTCCGCTTGAAGGTTGTCGAGGTACATGACGTGTACAGGGCGATAAGTGGCGAGAGCGTGTGTAAAGAAGTACACCCCTGCAGGGTTATCGTTATCTATTCGAATAGCCAGATTCCCCGGATATGGAAACTTGGACCCCTTGCATAGTTCATAGACAAGTGAAAGTGGATACTCTAAAACTCGCAAGATAAGTGTGAGTGCTATGGATGGCGTTCTCGCAGGGAGGCGGGAGCGGATCCATAGTGGTGTATTGGTATTGTGAATTTGTGGACTCGTGTGCGCCACCTTAAAAGAGTTACTTGCAGTCGTAGTTCAGGTTAGCCACTAAGTCAAAGCTGGCTTGCTGCAGTTAAACTCCACCACCCTCTTTATTGATACCGATGCATATGTGGTTAGTTCTGATGTAAGTCTTGTTGGGTACATTTGTACTCACGTTTGCTTATTTTATGTTTTGCAGAGAGACTTCAATCTCGCTAGTAGTTCCACGTGGGCTTCGATGTTTAGCTTGTTACCTCAGCTACGATCTTGTACCCTTGGGAGGGTCTGGTAGATAGTCAGACTTCTCAGCCTTTTTCATTTGTAGATGTCTGTACTCAGACATGTTAAGCTTCCGCATGTGCTTTGACTTGTATGCTCTGAATGTGGGGTCATGAGACCCATGTTTGTAATATCTCGCTCTTCGAAGCCTAATGAATAAATACTTGAGTCGTAGAGTTATGTTGTGATGCCATGTTGTATTTACACATATCGAGCATATTGTGTGTATGATTGAAATGATTGGTATGTGTGGGATCCGACAACCTAGTTGTTTATCCTTGGTAGCCTCTCTTATGGGAAAATGTAGTCTTGTGCTTCCATGAGCCATAGTAGTCCGCTACAGCCCGGTTCACCGGAGTCCTGCTAGCCCAGCACTACTGCTCAGGACACTTGACTGGCTGGCATGTGTTTCACTTCGTTCCCGTGTCTGTCCCTTCGGGGAAATGTCACGCGGTGACATCCGGAGTCCTGCCTAGCCTGCTATAGCCCGGGTTACCGGAGTCCTGTTAGCCCAGTGCTACAGCCCAGATTCACACGCCGTTGACCGACATGCTCGAGGTTGATTCATGTATGCCTGTCCCCATGGGTTAGTGCCGCTTTGGGTTCACGACTAGCCATGTCGGCCCGGGTTCTTTGTCATATGGATGCTAGCGACACTATCATATACGTGAGCCAAAAGGCGCAAACGGTCCCGGGTCATGTAAGGTGGCACCCGTGGGAATACCGTGCGTGAGGCCGCAAAGTGATATGATGTGCTACATGCTAGATCGGTGTGACTTAGGATCGGGGTCCTGACAAAATAGCTCTGTTGATTTCAATTTCAATTGTGTATACAGTTGACTTCTCATATCATGCACATTACTAGCATCATAACAAAGCCAATAGTGTTGTTGTACATGTAGACCCGTGGTACCCATCTGAAATCTTCGGTGTCGTTTAGTTTCCCACGCTTTGTATTCTTTCAGTGCTGCTTTCTCTTAAACTAATATGATTTGAACCGTGTCTCTATTTTGATTTGGCAAGACAATGCAGTGACCATAGGACATAGATATATGTTTGTTTGATGCTTTTATAATGTACTACTTGGCAATTGAATACTTGGTAGTTTAATCTTGTCCACCTTACTAATGAACTGGTTCACCGAAATGAGTTTCATATACTAGTACATGCTAAACCTATTATGTGTCTGCTTGTTTCTTCTTTTAGAATGCTGACAAAATATTGGGGAAGAGTGCCTTATTAAGCAATGATAAAGGAAGTAATGCAGATAAGGTTCAGGATCGTGAGACATCCTTGTTGGTCTCCAACAAAGCTGATAAAACAGCTAAGAAAAACTATCTTGAAGACAGTGAGGCAACCCTAAAGTCATGTATTGGTTTACTGTTCGAGTTACTGGCCACTACCGCTTGCACAAGCTATTCAAACTCACTATCTGAATCAGTTCGATTTCTTGAGTCTCAACTACAAGCTAAAAGACATCGATCAGCTGTGTTGCGACAAGAAGCGGAAGGACTGCGGAAGTCCCTGGAGCATTCAGATGCATACTTTCTGGTGCAACGGCAAGCGTTGGAGGATTTTAGCGCCAAACAAGACAAAGCTAATAAGCTTGCTAAGCTTATTGCCAGCATGGTGGATACCCAGGATAATGTTTCTTGAGCTCTTCTGAAGTTGTTTCAATTATGGACTTGTTTTGCTTCTGCGTTTATTTGCACTGGTGGCCAATTTTGACGGCCAGTGTATGTAATATGCTGCTTTGCTCCCTATATTTGCATTGGTGGTGAACTTTGATGCCCAGTGGATGTAATTGTGTAATAGCTATAATAGGCTAGCATTAGTTGCTTGCTTATTTATTTGCTTATTGTCTTGTTTAGTTGTTTGCTTGTAGTCATTGCAGTTCTTTTTCCGCGTTTTTTTAGTGGCCACAATAATCATGGCAACACATGGACTGTTGTAACCATGGGCCTCCTGCGGGCCGTAGGATCCATGGGCCTTCTATGGGCCGTAGGATCCATGGGCCTTTTACGGGCCGTAGGATCCATGGACTTTCTACGGGCCGTATGATCCATGGGCCTTCTACGGGCCGTAGGATACATTGGTCTTCTACGGGCCGTAGGATCGATGGGCCTTCTACGGGGCGTATAATCATTTCGCCAAACATGGGTCATACTATTCGTGGACCATAACGGGTCGTTAATAGGCCGTATTTGATAACGCTATGAAAATGCCCAACGGGTTAACGAGCCACAAATGGGCCGAATGTAACCACGGGCTGTATTTGGCCCACAAACGGAACAGGCCAGTAACGGACCGTATGTAATCGAATTCTAGAAATGAGCCCAAGAATAAATGGGCCCTTAGAAGGCCGAAAGTTAACACGGGCTAGAAATGGCCGATGGAATAATGGGCCGTTAATGGGTATAAAGCGATACACTGTTCATTATGGGCCAGTTTCATCTCGGGCCTTTAATGGCCCGAGAGTTACAAAGGGCCTCATATGGGCCGAAAGACATCATGGGCCATACATGGGTCGGAAGTTACAATGGGATGGAATCATATTGGACGGCCCAGATGAAGCTACTGGGCTTACTTCCGATAGGCCGTAACGGGCCGGTAGTAAGTGGTCCGTAAATGTGCTATATACGAATAGGCCATTAACAGGCTTTTTGTGGGCCGGCCCATTACCTTTTGACCAAGTCAAACGTGTCGGCCTTTTCACCGGAATGTGGGCCATGCCACATGTCAACGTATCATAGGCGCCTCCTGTCCAATGAGTGGATGACATCTGTCCAAACGTTGAGCCGACACGTGTTTCCTCCGGCCAATGAGAATTTTACACGTGGAAAATTCCCATTGGTCCGGGATGTTAACGGGTTATCGGATCCAAAACCGGACCCGATAGCTTAACGGCGTCCCATTACGGTGGATGCCACGTGTTGGTCACCCTTGACGAAAGCACTTTTATGATGCGTGATTTATCATCATGGAAGTGGACACTTCCGTGATGATAATTTTGGTAATGTCATGGAACAATTCTACGGTAGCACAGGTATGACTATCTTGATTCTGTCATAAATTTGTCATGGATGTACATGCATGACAGAAAACGTGACCTACTGTGACAAACACATATCATCACGGAAGTGTCTTTTTTGTAGTGTAATGTTCTATAGCGCGTCCTTGGGAACCACGCTACTGGTAAGGCAGCGCTGTTAGTACTCTAAAGCTCCTCGTTGTTGCTAGTTTTTTTAAAAAAATTATTCTGTTGTATTTGTATTTTTACATGTTTTATACAATTACAACATACACATACATTGATACTATATGAAGAAATGAATGTCTCATCATCATTATCAAAGTGGTACAACATAGTCTCATCATATCATCATTATCGCACACAAATGATGTTGATCTCGTCATCATCTTGAAATAGCGATACAATTAATTATCACATGTATCTTACATTGTCACCACACACACATGTTTCATTATCTACCTAAACTATGACATACGTGAGAAGAGCGATCATGATGAGCAAAAGCAGGATTATGTAGTAGTTTTTACGGCGCCGATTCTCAATCCTCTGTTGCGCTATGAATCTCAAGTAACTAGCTTCGGCTTCCATTCTGCTATCAAACTCTTTCTGGCTTCCGCCCGGGCAGTGGTACACTTGGGCCTGACACTCTAGCCACTCATCGTACACACCCGGAACATGCCCTACGTACATGGCATAACACTTCTTAGCCATTGTTGATCTATATACCTATCAAAGATGCACATAGATCATCAAGAAAATTTAATGATAATATGCAGTATAAGATACATCAGCCCATGGAGAGAAACAGTTATGAAATAGAAGCAACGTATAGTTAACATAGTTAACGAAATTCATCATACCAAAACTAATTAACTAGACTACAGCACCATTTACATCTAATAGTTTTATCATGCAGAGACATTCAAAGTTTCATCGTACAGAAAGTAACAACTAACTAAACAGACACATTGTTGTCAAGAAGTGCACTCTTCCCATCCGGCCATATCCGGGAGGATGCACCCAAGCTTAGTGAAAGGCGTCATGTCCTGACGCTGTAGGGATATGCAGGTTTGGACATCAACTCATGATATTGGGCCGCCATAGAACATCCCATTCTCTTCGAGGATGTCTTTCATGATGATGGACGCAATTTCCTGCTGGATCCGGTAGAAATCATTTCGAAGTTGATGATCCAGGACGGTTCCAAAGGCTTAGGCCCATCTCTGGATATGGGTATCGGATGAAGATGTCATGCAAACTGATTGCACATCCCTTCTGTACAACATCATTTGATGGATGACGTAGAATCCATCATTATCACTTCTTATCGGTCGCTGGACACAACAGAAGTCAGTCTTATGGCCAAAACACAGCCCGCCCTTATTTGTTTTTTTGACTTGGATGTAGCCACCCCGCATGATGAAGCCCAGGAGAGCTCTATCTAGAACATACATTATGTGTATGTAATCTTTCTTCTCTATGTTCTTCGACGGTTCCAAATATAGACCACGGGAGAAATGCGGGTAAAGAACGATGAGAACGGCACGGCACCCCCCACTGCGCAAAATACATGATCAAGTTAGCCTCCATGCGTGCAAAGTAATTATTTAAATGCATGAAAGGATGTATGTGTTATAGTGGCTATCCGCGGATGACTTACCCAGGATGATAAGGTAGGAGAATCATTTCTTTGTCCTTACTGATGACCAAGAATTCTTCGATGTACTCCCTCGCATATTGATGGTTGGCCTCGTTGATTAACAAGGCCTCATGCATGCATTATGGGTCCACGACCGCAAAACCAGTGATTTGCTCTCTCCTGAAGATGTAGTTTATGTGCAGCGCATTCAAGCAGACGAACAAAAAATCGCGTGTCTTCATTCTAAACATCTAGAAGATGTAATCAAATCATAGTAAGAACATGTCCATGGGGCATGTGTCGACGTACATATTACCACTGCTTGGCACATGAATCGTATAAAGTGGGTATCCTGGATCATCCAAGGCGAGGAGGCTTCTCTATGTCGACAACACATGGTCATGGAGTCTCCCGAGATCCCATGTTATAGCAGCTAGCGCATCCACCGGTAGCATTGAGTTTCCCGCTGAGGGAGTCCTGGATTAGGGGGTCCTCGGGTGTTCGGTCTATTCGATATGGGCCGGACTGATGGGCCATGAAGATAAAGCAGAAGACTATCCCCTGTGTCCAAGTAGGACTCTGATACGTCTCCAACGTATCTATAATTTTTGATTGCTCCATGCTATATTATCTACTGTTTAGGACATTATTGGGCTTTATTATTCACTTTTATATTATTTTTGGGACTAACCTATTAACCGGAGGCCTAGCCCAAAATTGTTGTTTTTTGCCTATTTCAGAGTTTCGCAGAAAAGGAATATCAAACGGAGTCCAAACCGAATGAAACCTTCGGGGACATGATTTTTAGGAAGATTGTGATCCAGGAGACTTGGACCCTACGTCAAGAAACAAAGGAGGAGGCCACGAGGTAGGGGGGCGCCCCCCCCAGGGTGCGCCCTCCACCCTCGTGGGCCCCCTGTTGCTCCACCAACGTACTCCTTCCTCCTTTATATACCTACGTACCCCCAAACGATCAGATACGGAGCCAAAAACCTAATTCCACCGCCGCAACCTTCTGTACCCACAAGATCCCATCGTGGGGCCTGTTCCGGAGCTCCGCCGGAGGGGGCATCCATCACGGAGGGCTTCTACATCATCACCATAGCCTCTCCAATGAAGTGTGAGTAGTTTACCTCAGACCTTCGGGTCCATAGTTAGTAGCTAGATGGCTTCTTCTCTCTTTTTGGATCTCAATACAATGTTCTCCCCCTCTCTCGTGGAGATCTATTTGATGTAATCTTCTTTTTGCTGTGTGTTTGTTGAGACCGATGAATTGTGGGTTTATGATCAAGATTATCTATGAACAATATTTGAATCTTGTCCGAATTCTTTTATGTATGATTGGTTATCTTTGCAAGTCTATTTGAATTATCAGTTTGGTTTGGCCTACTAGATTGATGTTTCTTGCAATGGAAGAAGTGTTTAGCTTTGGGTTCAACCTTGCGGTGTCCTTTCCCAGTGACAACAGGGGCAGCAAGGCACGTATTGTATTGTTGCCATCGAGGATAACAAGATGGGTTTTTTTTATCGTATTGCATGAATTTATCCCTCTACATCATGTCATCTTGCCTAAGGCATTACTCTGTTTTCATGAAATTAATACTCTAGATGCATGCTGGATAGCGGTCGATGAGTGGAGTAATAGTAGTAGATGCAGGCAGGAGTCGGTCTACTTGTCTTGGACATGATGCCTATATACATGATCATACCTAGATATTCTCATAACTATGCTCAATTCTGTCAATTGCTCAACAGTAATTCGTTCACCCACCGTAAAATACTTATGCTCTTGAGAGAAGCCACTAGTGAAATCTATGGCCCCCGGGTCTATCTTCATCATATTAATCTTCCAACACTTAGTTATTTCTTTTGCTTTTTACTTTGCTTTTATTTTACTTTGCATCTCTATCACAAAAATACCAAAAATATTATCCTATCATATCTATCAGATCTCACTCTCATAAGTGACCGTGAAGGGATTGACAACCCCTTATCGAGTTGGTTGCAAGTAGTTATTTGTTTTGTGTAGGTACGAGGGACTCGCGCGTAGCCTCCTACTGGATTGATACCTTGGTTCTCAAAAACTGAGGGAAATACTTATGCTACTTTGCTACATCACCCTTTCCTCTTCAAGGGAAAACCAACGCAGTGCTCAAGAGGTAGCAAGAAGGATTTCTGGCGCCGTTGCCATGGGAGTCTACGCAAAAGTCTGTTGGGGATCGTAGCAGAATTTAAAATTTTCTACGCATCACCAAGATCAATCTATGGAGTATTCTAGCAGCGAGGGGAATAGGAGTGCATCTACATACCCTTGTAGATCGCGAGCGGAAGCGTTCAAGTGAACGGGGTTGATGGAGTCGTACTCGCCGTGATCCAAATCACCGATGATCCTAGTGTCGAATGGACGGCACCTCCGCATTCAACACACGTACGGTTGGGAAGACGTCTCCTCCTTCTTGATCCAGCAAGGGGAAAGGAGAGGTTGATGGAGATCCAGCAGCACGACGGCGTGGTGGTGGATGCAGCAGGGTCTCGGCAGGGCTTCGCCAAGCACCAACGAGAGGGAGAGGTGCTACGAGAGGGAGAGGGAGGCGCCAGGGGTTAGGGTGCGCAGCCCTCCCTCCCCCCTCTTTATATAGGGGCCCTGGGGGGCGCCGGCCCCGCTAGATCCCATCTAGAGGGGGGCGGCAGCCAAGGGGGTGGCTTGCCCCCCAAGCCAAGTGGGGCGCCCCCACCCCTAGGGTTCCCCAACCCTAGGCGCAGGGGAGGCCCAAGGGGGGCGCACCAGCCCACCTGTGGCTGGTTCCCCTCCCACTTCAGCCCATGGGGTCCTCTGGAATAGGTGGCCCCACCCGGTGGACCCTCGGGACACTTCCGGTGGTACCGGTACAATACCGGTGACCCCCGAAACCTTCCCGATGGCCGAAACTGGACTTCCTATATATAAATCTTTACCTCCCGACCATTTCGGAACTCCTCGTGACATCCGGGATCTCATCTGGGACTCCGAACTACTTTTGGGTTACTGCATACTAATATCTCTACAACCCTAGTGTCACCGAACCTTAAGTGTGTAGACCCTACGGGTTCGGGAGACACGCAGACATGACCGAGACGCCTCTCCGGTCAATAACCAACAGCGGGATCTGGATACCCATGTTGGCTCCCATGTGCTCCACGATGATCTCATCGGATGAACCAGGATGTCAAGGATTCAATCAATCCCGTATACAATTCCCTTTGTCAATCGGTACGTTATTTGCCCAAGACTCGATCGTCGGTATCCCAATACCTTGTTCAATCTCGTTACCGGCAAGTCACTTTACTCGTACCGTAATGCATGATCTCGTGACCAACCCCTTGGTCACATTGAGCTCATTATGATGATTCATTACCAAGTGGGCCCAGAGATACCTCTCCGTCATACGGAGTGACAAATCCCAGTCTCGATTCATGCCAACCCAACAGACACTTTCGGAGATACCCGTAGTGCACCTTTATAGTCACCTAGTTACGTGACGTTTGGCACACCCAAAACACTCCTACGGTATCCGGGAGTTGCACAATCTCATGGTCTAAGGAAGTGATACTTGACATTGGAAAAGCTCTAGCAAACGAACTACACAATCTTTTGTGCTATGCTTAAGATTGGGTATTGTCCATCACATCATTCTCCTAATGATGTGATCCCGTTATCAATGACATCCAATGTCCATAGTCAGGAAACCATGACTATCTATTGATCAACGAGCTAGTCAACTAGAGGCTCACTAGGGACACGTTGTGGTCTATGTATTCACACATGTATTACGATTTCCGGATAACATAATTATAGCATGAATAATAGACAATTATCATGAACAAGGAAATATAATAATCATTTTATTATTGCCTCTAGGGCATATTTCCAACAGTCTCCCACTTGCACTAGAGTCAATCATCTAGTTACATTGTGATGAATCGAACACCCATGGAATTCTGGTGTTGATCATGTTTTGCTCTAGGGAGAGGTTTAGTCAACGGATCTGCTATATTCAGGTCCCTATGTACTTTACAAATCTGTATGTCTCCATTTTGAACACTTTCACGAATGGAGTTGAAGCGACGCTTGATATGCCTGGTCTTCCTGTGAAACCTGGGCTCCTTGGCAAGGGCAATAGCTCCAGTGTTATCACAGAAGAGAGTCATCGGGCCCGACGCATTGGGTATGACTCCTTGGTCGATAATTAACTCCTTCAGCCAGACTGCTTCTTGTGCTGCCTCCGAGGCTGCCATGTACTCTGCTTCACATGTAGATCCCGCCACGACGCTTTGCTTGCAACTGCACCAGCTTACTGCCCCACCATTCAAAATATACACGTATCCGGTTTGTGACTTAGAGTCATCCAGATCTGTGTCGAAGCTAGCATCGACGTAACCCTTTACGACAAGCTCTTCGCCACCTCCATAAACGAGAAACATATCCTTGGTCCTTTTCAGGTACTTCGGGATGTTTTTGACCGCTGTCCAGTGTTCCTTGCCGGGATTACTTTGGTACCTACCTACCAAACTTACGGCAAGGTTTACATCAGGTCTGGTACACAGCATGGCATACATAATAGACCCTGTGGCTGAGGCATAGGGGATGACACTCATCTCTTCTATATCTTCTGCCGTGGTCGGGCATTGAGCCGTGCTCAATCGCACACCTTGCAATACAGGCAAGAACCCCTTCTTGGACTGATCCATATTGAACTTCTTCAATATCTTGTCAAGGTACGTACTTTGTGAAAGACCGATGAGGCGTCTCGATCTATCTCTATAGATCTTGATGCCTAATATATAAGCAGCTTCTCCAAGGTCCTTCATTGAAAAACACTTGTTCAAGTAGGCCTTTATGCTTTCCAAGAATTCTATATCATTTCCCATTAAAAGTATGTCGTCCACATATAATATGAGAAATGCTACAGAGCTCCCACTCACTTTCTTGTAAACGCAGGCTTCTCCATAAGTCTTCATAAACCCAAACGCTTTGATCATCTCATCAAAGCGAATGTTCTAACTCCGAGATGCTTGCACCAGCCCATAGATTGAGCGTTGGACCTTGCACACCTTGTTAGCATTCTTAGGATCGACAAAACCTTCCGGCTGCATCATATACAATTCTTCCTTAAGAAAGCCGTTAAGGAATGTCGTTTTGACGTCCATTTTCCATATCTCATAATCATAGAATGCGGCAATTGCTAACATGATTCGGACGGACTTCAGCTTCGCTACGGGTCAGAAAGTCTCATCATAGTCAACCCCTTGAACTTGTCGATAATCCTTAGCAACAAGTCGAGCCTTATAGATGGTCACATTACCATCCGCGTCTGTCTTCTTCTTAAAGATCCATTTATTTTCTATGGCTCGCCGATCATCGGGCAAGTCAGTCAAAGTCCATACTTCGTTTTCATACATGGATTCTATCTCGGATTTCATGGCTTCTAGCCATTTGTCGGAATCTGGGCCCGCCATCGCTTCTTCATAGTTCGAAGGTTCACCGGGGTCTAACAACATGATTTCCAGGACAGGGTTGCCGTACCACTCTGGTGCGGAACGTGTCCTTGTGGACCTACGAAGTTCAGTAGGATCTTGATCCGAAGTATCTTGATCATCATCATTAACTTCCTCTCTAATCGGTGCAGGCACCACAGGAATATTTTCCTGAGCTGCACTACTCTCCGCTTCAAGAGGCAGTACTTCATCAAGATCTACTTTCCTCCCACTTACTTCTTTCAAGAGAAACTCTTTCTCTAGAAAGGACCAATTCTTGGCAACAAAGATCTTGCCTTCAGATCTGAGGTAGAAGGTATACCCAATGGTTTCCTTAGGGTATCCTATGAAGACGCATTTTTCTGACTTGGGTTCGAGCTTTTCAGGTTGAAGTTTCTTGACATAAGCATTGCATCCCCAAACTTTTAGAAACGACAGCTTAGGTTTCTTCCCAAACCATAATTCATACAGTGTCGTCTCAACGGATTTCGACGGAGCCCTATTTAAAGTGAATGCGATAGTCTCTAAAGCATAGCCCCAAAATGAGAGCTGTAGATTGGTAAGAGACATCATAGATCGCACCATATCCAATAGAGTGCGATTACGACATTCGGACACACCATTTCGCTGAGGTGTTCCAGGCAGCGTGAGTTGTGAAACGATTCCACATTTCCTTAAGTGCGTACCAAATTCGTGACTTAAATATTCTCCCCCACGATCTGATCGTAAGAATTTTATCTTTCGGTCATGTTGATTCTCAACCTCACTCTGAAATTCCTTGAACTTTTCAAAGTTCTCAGACTTGTGTTTCATTAAGTAGACATACCCATATCTACTCAAGTGATCAGTGAGAGTGAGAACATAACAATAGCCACCGTGAGCCTCAACACTCATTGGACCTCACACATCAGTATGTATGATTTCCAATAAGTTGGTTGCTCGCTCCATTGTTCCGGAGAACGGATTCTTGGTCATTTTTCCCATGAGGCATGGTTCGCACGTGTCAAATGATTCGTAATCAAGAGACTCTAAAAGTCCATCTGCATGGAGCTTCTTCATGCGTTTGACACCTATGTGACCAAGGCGGCAGTGCCACAAGTATGTGGGACTATCATTATCAACCTTACATCTTTTGGTATTCACACTATGAACATGTGTAACATTACGCTCGAGATTCATTAAGAATAAACCATTCACCAGCGGGGCATGACCATAAAACATATCTCTCATATAAATAGAACAACCATTATTCTCAGATTTAAATGAGTAGCCATCTCGAATTAAATGAGATCCTGATACAATTTTCATGCTCAAAGCTGGAACTAAATAACAATTATTGAGGTTTAAAACTAATCCCGTAGGTAAATGTAGAGGTAGCGTGCCGACGGCGATCACATCGACCTTGGAACCATTCCCGACGCGCATCGTCACCTCGTCCTTCACCAGTCTCCGCTTATTCCGCAGCTCCTCCTTTGAGTTACAAATATGAGCAACTGCACCTGTATCAAATACCCAGGAGCTACTATGAGTACTAGTAAGGTACACATCAATTACATGTATATCACATATAACTTTAGTGTTGCCGGCCTTCTTGTCCGCTAAGTACTTGGGGCAGTTCCGCTTCCAGTGACCACTTCCCTTGCAATAAAAGCACTCAGTCTTAGGCTTGGGTCCATTCTTTGGCTTCTTCCCGGCAACTGGCTTACCGGGTGCGGCAACTCCCTTGCCGTCCGTCTGAAGTTCTTCTTACCCTTGCCTTTCTTGAACTTAGTGGTTTTATTCACCATCAACACTTGATGTTCCTTTTTGATCTCCACCTCCGCTGATTTCAGCATTGAATATACCTCGGGAATGGTCTTTTCCATCCCCTGCATATTGAAGTTCATCACAAAGCTCTTCTAGCTCGGTGGAAGCGACTGAAGGATTCTATCAATGACCGCGTCATTCGGGAGATTAACTCCCAGCTGAGTCAGGCAGTTGTGCAACCCAAACATTTTGAGTATGTGCTCACTTACAGAACTATTTTCCTCCATCTTACAACTGAAGAACTTGTCAGAGACTTCATATCTCTCGACCCGGGCATGATCTTGGAAAACCATTTTCAGCTCCTCGAACATCTCATATGCTCCGTGTTGCTCAAAACGCTTTTGGAGCCCTGGTTCTAAGCTGTAAAGCATGCCGCACTGAACGAGGGAGTAATCATCAGCACGTGACTGATAAGCGTTCATAACATCTTGGTTTGCTGGGAATGGTGCTTCACCTAGTGGTGCTTCTAGGACATAATATTTCTTGGCAGCTATGAGGATGATCCTCAAGTTTCAGACCCAGTCCGTATAGTTGCTGCCATCATCTTTCAGCTTGGTTTTCTCTAGGAACGCGTTGAAGTTGAGGGCAACATTAGTGTGGGCCATTTGATCTACAAGACATATTGTAAAGATTTTAGACTAAGTTCATGATAATTAAGTTCATCTAATCAAATTATTCAATGAACTCCCACTCAGATAGACATCCCTCTAGTCATCTAAGTGAAAAACATGATCCGAGGCAACTAGGCCGTGTCCAATCATCATGTGAGACGGACTAGTCAACATCGGTGAACATCTACATGTTGATCGTATCTTCTATACGACTCATGCTCGACCTTTCGGTCCTCCGTGTTCCGAGGCCATGTCTGTACATGCTAGGCTCATCAAGTCAACCTAAGTGTATTGCGTGTGTAAATCTGGCTTACACCCGTTGTATTTGAACGTTAGAATCTATCACACCCGATCATCACGTGGTGCTTCGAAACAACGAACCTTCGCAACGTTGCACAGTTAGGGGGAACACTTTCTTGAAATTAATTCGAGGGATCATCTTATTTAAGCTACCGTCGTTCTAAGCAAATAAGATGTAAAACATGATAAACATCACATGCAATCAAATAGTGACATGATATGGCCAATATCATTTTGCTCCTTTTGATCTCCATCTTCGGGGCGCCATGATCATCGTCGTCACCGGCATGACACCATGATCTCCATCATCATGATCTCCATCATCGTGTCTTCATGAAGTTGTCTCGTCATCTGTTACTTTGACTAATATGGCTAACGGTTTAGCAATAAAGTAAAGTAATTACATGACGTTATATATTAACACACAGGTCATAAATAAATTAAGACAACTCCTATGGCTCCTGCCGGTTGTCATACTCATCGACATGCAAGTCGTGATTCCTATTACAAGAACATGATCATCTCATTCATCACATATATCATTCATCACATCCTTTGGCCATATCACATCACAAAACACTTGCTGCAAAAATAAGTTAGACGTCCTCTAATTGTTGTTGCAAGTTTTTACGTGGATGCTATAGGTTTCTACTAAGAACGTTTCTTACCTACGCCAAAACCACAACTTGAATTGCCAATTTCTATTTACCCTTCATAAGGACCCTGTTCATCAAATCCGATCCGACTAAAGTCGGAGAGACAGACACCCGCTAGCCACCTTATGCAACTAGTGCATGTCAGTCGGTGGAACCTGTCTCACGGAAGCGTACGTGTAAGGTCGGTCCGGGCCGCTTCATCCCACAATGCCGCCGAATCAATATAAGACTAGTAACGGCAAGATAATTGACAATATCGACGCCCACAACTGCTTTGTGTTCCACTCGTCCATAGAAACTACGCATAGACCTAGCTCATGATGCCACTGTTGGGGATCGTAGCAGAATTTAAAATTTTCTACGCATCACCAAGATCAATCTATGGAGTATTCTAGCAACGAGGGAAATAGGAGTGCATCTACATACCCTTGTAGATCGCGAGCGGAAGCGTTCAAGTGAACGGGGTTGATGGAGTCGTACTCATCGTGATCCAAATCACCGATGATCCTAGTGCCGAACGGACGGCACCTCCGTGTTCAACACACGTATGGTTGGGAAGACGTCTCCTACTTCTTGATCCAGCAAGGGGAAAGGAGAGGTTGATGGAGATCCAGCAGCACAACGGCGTGGTGGTGGATGCAGCAGGGTCTCAGCAGGGCTTCGCCAAGCACCAACGAGAGGGAGAGGTGTTACGGGAGGGAGAGGGAGGCGCCTGGGGCTAGGGTGCGCAGCCCTCCCTCCCTCCTCTTTATATAGGGGCCCTGGGGGGCGCTGGCCCCTCTAGATCCCATCTAGAGGGGGGGCGGCGGCCAAGGTGGGTGGCTTGCCCCCCAAGCCAAGTGGGGCGCCCCCACCCCTAGGGTTCCCCAACCCTAGGCGCAGGGGAGGCCCAAGGGGGGCGCACCAGCCCACCTGGGGCTGGTTCCCCTCCCACTTCAGCCCATGGGGTCCTCCGGAATAGGTGGCCCCACCCGGTGGACCCCTGGGACCCTTCCGGTGGTCCCGGTACAATACCGGTGACCCCCGAAATCTTCCTGATGGCCGAAACTGGACTTCCTATATATAAATCTTTACCTCCAGACCATTCCGGAACTCCTCGTGACGTCTAGGATCTCACCCGGGACTCCGAACTACTTTCGGGTTACTGCATACTAATATCTCTACAACCCTAGTGTCACCGAACCTTAAGTGTGTAGACCCTACGGGTTCGGGAGACACGCAAACATGACCGAGACGCCTCTCCGATCAATAACCAACAGCGGGATCTGGATACCCATGTTGTCTCCCACATGCTCCACGATGATCTCACCGAATGAACCAGGATGACGACGATTCAATCAATCCCGTATACAATTCCCTTTGTCAATCGGTACGTTATTTGCCCGAGACTCGATCGTCGGTATCCCAATACCTTGTTCAATCTCGTTACTGGCAAGTCACTTTACTCGTACCGTAATTCATGATCCCGTGACCAACCCCTTGGTCACATTGAGCTCATTATGATGATTCATTACCGAGTGGGCCCAGAGATACCTCTCCGTCATACGGAGTGACAAATCCCAATCTCGATTCGTGCCAACCCAACAGACACTTTCGGAGATACCCGTAGTGCACCTTTATAGTCACCTAGTTACTTGACGTTTGGCACACCCAAAGCACTCCTACGGTATCCGGGAGTTGCACAATCTCATGGTCTAAGGAAGTGATACTTGACATTGGAAAAGCTCTAGCAAACGAACTACACGATCTTTTGTGCTATGCTTAAGATTGGGTATTGTCCATCACATCATTCTCCTAATGATGTGATCCCGTTATCAATGACATCCAATGTCCATAGTCAGGAAACCATGACTATCTGTTGATCAACGAGCTAGTCAACTAGAGGCTCACTAGGGACACGTTGTGGTCTATGTATTCACACATGTATTACGATTTCCGGATAACACAATTATAGCATGAATAATAGACGATTATCATGAACAAGGAAATATAATAATCATTTTATTATTGCCTCTAGGGCATATTTACAACAAAGTCAACATACCAAGTACCCATCACAAATCCCTTATCTCCTGCATTACATTATTTGCCATTTTCCTCTCGTTTTCCTCTCCCCCACTTCACCCTTGCCGTATTATTCGCCCTCTCTTTTCTGTCTACCTCTTTTTTGCTTGCTTTTTGTTAGCTCGTGTGTTGGATTGCTTGTTTGTCACGATGGCTCAAGATAATACCAAATTGTGTGACTTTACCAATACCAACAATAATGATTTCCTTAGCACTCTGATTGCTCCTCTTACCAATGCTGAGTCTTGTGAAATCAATGCTGCTTTGTTGAATCTTGTCATGAAAGATCAATTCGCCGTCCTTCCTAGTGAAGATGCCGCTACTCATCTAAATAGCTTCGTTGATTTGTGTGATATGCAAAAGAAGAAAGATGTTGATAATGATATTGTTAAGTTGAAGCTATTTCCTTTTTTGCTTATTGATCGTGCTAAAGCTTGGTTTTTGTCTTTGCCTAAAAATAGTATTGATTCTTGCAACAAGTACAAAGATTCTTTTATCTCTAAGTATTTACCTCCCGCTAAGATCATCTCTCTTAGAAACGATATTATGAATTTTAAGCAACTTGATCATGAACATGTTGCACAAGCTTGGGAGAGGATGAAATTAATGATACGTAATTGCCCTACTCATGGTTTGAATTTGTGGATGATTATACAAAAAATTGATGCCAAATTGAATTTTGCTTCTAGAAATCTTTTAGATTCGGCCGCGGGAGGCACTTTTACGGAAATCACTTTAGGAGAAGCTACCAAACTCCTAGATAATATTATGGTTAATTATTCTCAATGGCAAACTAAAAGATCTACTAATAAAAAAGTGCATGCGATAGAAGAAATTAATGTTTTGAGTGGAAAGATGGATGAACTTATGAAATTATTTGCTAGTAAGAGTGTTTCTTCTGATCCTAATGATATGCCTTTGTCTACCTTGATTGAGAATAATGATGAATCTATGGATGTGAATTTTGTTGGTAGGAATAATTTTGGTAACAACGCGTATAGAGGAAACTTTAATCCTAGGCCTTATCCTAGTAATTCCTCTAATAATTATGGAAATTCCTACAACAACTCTTATGGAAATTTTAATTAATATGCCCTCTAAATTTGAGACTAGTGTTAAAGAGTTTATGAATTTGCAAAAGAATTTCTATGCTTTGCTTGAAGAGAAATTGCTTAAAGTTGATGAATTTGATAGGAACGTTGATAGAATTTCTCTTGCTATTGATTATTTAAAGCTTAGATCTATTCCTCCTAAGCATGATATCAATGAGTCTCTCAAAGCCATGAGAATTTCCATTGATGAGTGCAAAGAAAGAACCACTAGGATGCGTGCTAAGAAAGATTGCTTTATGAAAGCGTGTTGTTCAAATTTCTATGAAAATAAAGATGAAGATCTAAAAGTTATTGATGTGTCCCCTATTAAATCTTTGTTTTGCAATATGAATCATGATAATGAGGGGACTGAATATGATTCACCTTTACCTAGAAGGCATTCCAAGAATTCGGATTTTTTAGATCTTGATGCTAAAATTGATAAAAGTGGGATTGAAGAAATCAAAACCCTAGATGTTGCTAAACCCACTATTTTGGATTTCAAGGAATTTAATTATGAAAATTGCTCTTTGATAGATTGTATTTCCTTGTTGCAATCCGTGCTAAATTCTCCTCATACTTATAGTCAAAATAAAGCTTTTACCCAACATATCGTTGATGCCTTGATGCAATCTTATGAAGAAAAGCTTGAGTTGGAAGTTTCTATCCCTAGAAAACTTTATGATGAGTGGGAGCCTACTATTAAAATTAAGATTAAGGATCATGAGTTTCATGCTTTATGTGATTTGGGTGCTAGTGTTTCCACTATTCCCAAAACTTTGTGCGATTTGCTAGATTTCCGTGATTTTGATGATTGCTCTCTAAACTTGCACCTTGCGGATTCCACTATTAAGAAACCTATGGGAAGAATTAATGATGTTCTTATTGTTGCAAATAGAAATTATGTGCCCGTAGATTTTATCGTTCTTGATATAGATTGCAATCCTTCATCTCCTATTATTCTTGATAGACCTTTCCTTAGAACGATTGGTGCAATTATTGATATGAAGGAAGGGAATATTAGATTTCAATTTCCATTAAAGAAAGGCATGGAACACTTCCCTAGGAACAAAATAAAATTACCATATGAATCTATCATGAGAGCCACTTATCGATTGCCTACCAAAGATGGCAATACCTAGATCTATCCTTGCTTTTATGCCTAGCTAGGGGCATTAAATGATAGCGCTTGTTCGGAGGTCGTGAAGGGATTGACAACCCCTTATCGCGTTGGTTGCGAGGAGTTATTTGTTTTGTGTAGGTACGAGGGACTCACGCGTAGCCTCCTACTGGATAGATACCTTGCTTCTCAAAAACTGAGGGAAATACTTACGCTATTTTGCTGCATCACCCTTTAATTCCTCTTCAAGGGAAAACCAATGTAGTGCTCAAGAGGTAGCAGACTCCTATATGCATGGACGACAAGTTTGGTGTCCAGATGTACTATTTCCTTCCTATGCAAACCGACTATGTACAACCCTAGGCCCCTCCTATATGTATATAAACCGGAGAGTTTAGTCCGTAGAGGCTATCACAATAATCATAGGCTAGACAGCTAGGGTTTAGCCATTATGATCTTGAGCTAGATCAACTCTTGTAACCCCTATACTCATCGAATACAATCAAGCAGGACATTGATATGTCCATTTTGCATCATGTATTGTTACTGTTATTTATAATGTTTTATCCATAATAATGGTTTTTGAGTAATTCTAATGCCTTTTCTCTCATAATTTGCAAGGTGCACACCAAGAGGGAGAATTCCGGCAGCTGGAAATCTTGACCTGAAAAAGCTATGTCAGGCCAACTATTCTGCACAACTCCAAATGAGCTGAAACTTCACGGAGAATTTTTATGGATTATTTAAGACATATTGGAGCCAATAATCACCAGAGGGGGGCCACTAGGTGGGCACAACCCACCTGGGCGCGCCAGGCCCCCCAGGCACGGCCTGGTGGGTTGTGGCCTCCTCGGCCCACCTCCGGTGCTCATCTTCTAGTATATAAGTCATTTTGACCTAGAAAAAATTAGTAGTAGACTTTCGGGGCGGAGTGCCGCCGTCTCAAGGCAGAACTTGGGCAGGAGCACTTTTGCCCTCCGGTGGAGCGATTCTGCCGGGGGAACTTCCCTCCCGGAGGGGGAAATCATCGTCGTCATCATCACCAACAACTCTCCCATCTTGGGGAGGGAAATCTCCATCAACATCTTCACCAGCACCATCTCATCTAAAACACTAGTTCATCTCTTGTATTCAATCTTGCTACCGGAACTATAGATTGTTGCTAGGGGGTGACTAGTAGTGTTGATTACATTTTGTAGTTGATTACTATATGGTTTATTTGGTGGAAGATAATATGTTCAGATCCATGATGCTATTTAATACTCCTCTGATCATGAGCATGTTCATTATTAGTGAGTATTTACTTGTGTTCTTGATGTCACGGGAGAAATCATGTTGCAAGTAATCATGTGAACTTGGTATGTGTTCGATATTTTGATAGTATGTATGTTGTGATTCCCTTAGTGGTGTCATGTGAACGTCGACTACATGACACTTCACCATATTTGGGACTAATGGAATGCATTGTGGAGTAGTAAATAGATGGTGGGTTGCGAGAGTGACAGAAGCTTAAACCCCAGTTTATGCACTATTCCATAAGGGACCGATTGGACCCAAAAGTTTAATGCTATGGTTAGAATTTATTCTTAATACTTTTCTCGTAGTTGCAAATGCTTGTGGGAGGGTTAATCATAAGTAGGAGCTTTGTGCAAGTAAGAACAGCATCTAAGCACTAGTCCACCCACATATCAAATTATCAAAGTAGTGAACACGAATCAAACCAACATGATGAAAGTGGCTAGATGAAATTCCCGTGTACCCTCAAGAACGCTTTGCTTATCATAAGAGACCGTTTTAGCCTGTCATTTTCCTCATAAGGATTGGGCTACCTTGCTGCATACTTATTGTTACTATCTTTACTTGCTCGTTACAAATTATCTTGCTATCAAACTACTCGCTACTTACAATTTCAGCACTTGCGGACATTACCATATTGAAAACCACTTGTCATTTTCTTCTGCTCCTCATTGGGTTCAACACTCTTACGTACTTATCGAAAAGAGTTACAATTGATCCCCTATACTTGTGGGTCATCAAGGCTATTTTCTGGCACCGTTGCCAGGGAGTGAAGCGCCTTTGGTAAGGAAACATTTATATAGTGTGCTGAAATTTATTGTCACTTGTTACTATGGAAAACAATCCTTTGAGGGGTTTGTTCGGGGTATCTTCACCTCATCCGGAACCACAATTAGCTACCCCTCAACCTACTGCACCTACTGAAAATATTGAATATGAATTTCCTTCGGGTATGATAGAACAACTGCTAGCTAATCCTTATGCAGGAGATGGAACCGAACATCCTGATATGCACTTGATATATGTAGAACAAATTTGTGGATTCTTCAAGCTTGCAGGTTTACCCGGAGATGAGGTGATGAAAAAGGTTTTCCCTTTATCTTTGAAGGGAAAAGATTTGGCATGGTATAAGCTATGCGATGATATTGGATCATGGAATTGGAATAATTTAAAATTGGAGTTCCACCAAAAAATTTATCCTATGCATCTAGTTCATCCTGATCGGAATTATATATATAATTGTTTGCCTCGTGAAGGAGAAAGTATCGCTCTCACTTGGGGGAGGCTTAAGTGGATGTTATATTCATGCCCCAATCATGAGCTCTCAAGAGAAATTATTATTCAGAACTTTTATGCTCGGCTTTCTCATAATGATCAAACCATGCTGGATACTTCTTGTGCTGGTTCTTTTATGAAGAAAACTGTTGAATTCTGGTGGGATCTTTTGGGAAGAATTAAACGCAACTCTGAAGATTGGGAACTCGACGAAGGTAAAGAGTTAGGTATTAAACTTAAGTATGATTGTGGTAAATCTTTTATGGATACCGATGCTTTTCAAAAGTTTAGCACTAAATATGGACTTGACTCTGAGATAGTAGCCTCCTTTCGTCAATCATTTTCTACTCATGTTGAACTCCCTAAAGATAAGTGGTTTAAATATCACCCACCTATTAAAGAAGAAATTAAAGAACCAGTACCAGTTAAAGAAGAAACTATACTTTATAATGTTGATCCAGTTGTTCCTTCTGCTTATATTGAGGAACCCCCCTTTTTTGTTAGAATAAAGGAACATGCTAAAGTTTCAACTGTGGTTAACAAAAGCTATGTTAGAACACCTAAGCCACATGAACAAATTAAAGTAGAACCTAATGTTGCTATGGTTAAAGATCTCTTGGAAGAAGATATACATGGGCATGTTATTTACTTCTGTGCAGAAGCTGCTAGAATTGCTAAACCCGATAAAAGGGATAAACATAGACCAGTTGTTGTCATGCCTATCATTTCTATTAAAATAGGTGATCACTGTTATCATGGTTTATGTGACATGGGTGCTAGTGTGAGTGCTATACCTTACACTTAATACCAAGAAATTATGAAAGACATAGCACCTGCTGAGATAGAAGAAATAGATGTTACTATTAAACTTGCTAATAGAGACACCATATCACCAATTGGGATTGTTAGAGATGTTGAAGTCTTGTGTGGGAAAATAAAATACCCTACTGATTTTCTCGTTCTTGGTTCCCCACAAGATGACTTCTGTCCCATTATTTTTGGTAGACCTTTCTTGAACACAGTTAATGCTAAGATAGATTGTAAGAAACAAGCTGTTGGTGTTAGCTTTGGTGATGAGTCTCATGAGTTTAGTTTTTCCAAGTTTAGTAGAAATCATCATGAAAAAGAATTGCCTAGTAAGGATGAATTAATTGGTCTTGCTTCTATTGCTGTGCCACCTACTGATCCTTTAGAACAATATTTGCTAGACCATGAGAATGATTTACATATGCATGAAAGAAATGAAATAGATAAAAATTTCTTTGAACAACGTCCTCTACTTAAACACAATTTGCCTATTAAAACTCTCGGAGGTCCTCCTCCACCTAAAGGTGATCCTGTGTTTGAATTAAAACAATTGCCAGACACTTTGAAATATGCTTATCTTGATGAAAAGAAAATATATCCTGTTATTATTAGTGCTAACCTTTCAGAACATGAAGAAGAAATATAATTGAAAGTTCTAAGGAAGCACCGAGATGCTATTAGATATACTCTTGATGATTTAAAGGGCATTAGTCCCACTCTATGTTAGCACAAAATTAATATGGAACCTGATGCTAAACCCGTTGTTGATCACCAATGTCGATTAAATCCGAAGATGAAAGAGGTGGTAAGAACGGAAATACTAAAACTTCTGGAAGCAGGTATAATCTATCCTATAACTGATAGTAGATGGGTAAGTCATATTCATTGTATCCCTAAGAAAGGAGGTATTACTATTGTTCCTAATGATAAGAATGAACTTATTCCACAAAGAATTGTTATAGGCTATAGAATGGTAATTGATTTTAGAAAATTAAATAAAGCTACTAGAAAAGATCATTACCCTTTGCCTTTTATTGATCAAATGCTTGAAAGATGATCTAAGCACACACACTTTTGCTTCCTTGATGGATATTCTGGCTTCTCACAAATACCTGTATCTCAACCTGATCAAGAAAAGACCACTTTTACTTGTCCTGTTGGAATGCTTATAGACGTATGCCTTTTGGTTTATGTAATGCACCTGCTACCTTTCAAAGATGTATGATGGCTATATTCTCTAACTTTTGTGAAAAGATTGTTGAGGTATTCATGGATGACTTTTCTGTTTATGGGAAGTCTTTTGATGATTGTTTAAGCAATCTTGATCGAGTCTTGCAGAGATGTGAACAAACAAATCTTGTCTTGAATTGAATTGGGAGAAGTGACACTTTATCGTTAATGAAGGCATTATCTTGGGTCATAAAATTTCTGAAAGAGCTATTGAAGTGGACCAAGCTAAAGTTGATGCAATTGAGAAAATGTCATGTCCTAAGGACATCAAAGGTATTCATAGTTTCCTAGGTCATGCTGGTTTCTATAGGAGGTTTATTAAGGACTTCTCTAAAATTTCTAGGCCTCTTACTAATATTTTGCAAAAGGATATTCCTTTTGTTTTTTGTGATGATTGTCTTGAAGCCTTTGAAACACTCAAGAAAGATTTAATCTCTGCACTTATTGTTCAACCTCCTGATTGGAACCTGCCTTTTGAAATTATATGTGATGCTAGTGATTATGTTGTTGGTGTTGTTCTAGGAAAAAGAGTTGATAAGAAATTGAATGTTATTCATTATGCTAGTAAAACTCTAGACAGTGCTCAAAGAAATTATGCTACTAGTGAAAAAGAATTCTTAGCAGTGGTGTTTGCTTGTGATAGGTTTAGACATTATATTGTTGATTCCAAAGTAACTGTTCACACAGACCATGCTGCTATTCAATATCTTATGGAAAAGAGAGATGCTAAACCTAGACTTATTCATTGGGTTCTCTTGTTAAAAGAATTTGATTTGCATATTATTGATAGAAAGGGAGCTAAGAACCCCGTAGCTGATAACCTGTCTAGGCTTGAAAATGTGCTTGATAACCCACTTCCTATTGATGATAGTTTTCCTGATGAGATGTTAGCTGCAATAAATGTTTCTCATAGTACTCCTTGGTATGCTGACTATGCTAATTACATCGTTGCTAAATATTTACCAGCTAGCTTTACTTACCAACACAAGAAAAAAATCTTCTATGATTTAAGACATTACTTTTGGGATGACCCACATCTTTATAAAGAAGGAGTATATGGTATTATTAGACGTTGTGTACCTGAGCATGAACAGGGACAAATCCTACGGAAATGTCACTGCGAAGCTTATGGAGGGCATCATGCTAGAGATAGAAATGCTCATAAGGTATTGCAGTCTGGATTTTATTGGCCTACTCTCTTCAAGGATTCTTGTAAGTAGGTCTCATCTTATGATGAATGCCAAAGAATAGGTAATATCTGTAAGCGTCAAGAAATGCCTATGAATTATTCACTTGCTGTTGAACCATTTGATGTTTGGGGATTTGATTACATGGGACCTTCTCCTTCCTCTAATGGGTATACACATATTTTGGTTGCTGTTGATTATGTTACTAAATGGATAGAAACTATTCCAACCAGTAGTGTTGATCACAACACCTCTATTAAAATGCTTAAGGAAGTTATTTTCCCCAGGTTTGGAGTCCCTGGATATTTAATGACTGATGGTGGTTCACACTTTATTCATGGTGCTTTCCGTAAAATGCTTGCCATGTATGATGTTAACCATAGAATTGCATCACCTTATCATCCTTAGTCTAGTGGTCAAGTTGAACTTAGCAACAGAGAAATAAAATTAATTTTGCCAAAGACTGTTAATAGGTCCAGGAAGAATTGGTCTAAGAAATTAGATGATGCACTTTGGGCATATAGAACAACATATAAAAATTCTGTGGGTATGTCTCCTTATAAAATGGTTTATGGAAAAGCTTGTCATTTGCCTCTTGAGTTAGAACATAAAGCATTCTGGGCAGTTAAAGAACTAAACTATGATTTCAAACTTGCTGGTGAAAAGAGGCTATTTGATATAAGCTCATTAGATGAATGGAGAACCCAAGCTTATGAAAATGCAAAGTTATTCAAAGAAAAAGTTAAAAGATGGCATGAAAAAAGAATCCAAAAGTGTGAGTTTAAAGTCGAGAATATGTTCTTTTTTACAACTCTCATTTTAGATTTTTTGTAGGTAAGCTCCTCTCGAAATGGGAAGGCCCATATGTCATCGAGGAGGTTTACCGGTCCGGTGCCATCAAAATAAATAATTCCAAAGGTACTAACCCGAAGGTGTTAACGGACAACGAATAAAGAATTATATCTCAGGTATGCCTATTAATGTGGAAAGCAATATTATCCAAACTTTGACACCATAAGAGAATATAAAAGAGTCCTTCCGGAACACTCCAGAATCGTCAAAATAAGGAGGTATGTGATACGGTAAGTAAACGGACTCTGAAAAATCCATAAAAATATTTTCTATCAGTTTTGGAATATTTTAGAATTTTGGAAATAAAGAAACTTCCAGGAAGCGTCCCCTAGTGGGCACAAGACAGCCTGGCGCGCCCAGGTGGGTTGTGCCGACCTCGGACAACTTCCGTACTCTGTTTTTCTTCCATATACTTGTCCTCCAAGATAAAAATTCTATATATACTTCCTGAACCTGTTAACCACCATATCGCGGAGAAAATCCTCTTTGTTCTCTTTTCTTGCTGTTGTCTGCGTAGATCCGAAAATATGTCCTCCCAATACTCTGACGGAGAAAGCTATGTCTCACATCTCATTGCTGACTCAAAGACCTATGGGGACCTATCTCCTTGCGGTTAAACTATTGATGACGAGGAGGATGCTCACTTGATGAGGATCGATGATTCAAGCTCGGAGGAGGAGGATGTCCCTCTACCTCAACCTGGGGATATGCACGTGAAATTCAAGAAGTCCAGTCTCCCTAAAAGGGTTAACCGGTCTAATAACCGATCTATTCCTATTCGTTTTAGGAAGAAAAGCAAAGGGGATTTATGTGACAAGATCTTGAAGCTGGAGTTGGAGGCCGATGACTTAAAAGAGGAAATTGCTCTCCTCAACTACAATATGAAAAAGTTGAAGGCACAATTGTCATCACCACCACCATCTTCTTCACCACCAAAAGAGAACTAAGTATCGGGTATGGGCACTCCCCTTGGCTTCCGCCAAGCTTGGGGGAGGTGCCCCGGTATCGTATCATCCCACTATCTTTTTGCTTTTACTTATCTTAGTTCGCTCTTTTTGCTTTAGATGAAATAAAGTTTAGTTCGATCCTTTTCTTATTTGAGAGTTTGCTTAGTGATCTATCATTGTAATCATGAGCAACTTATATAATAAAGTTTTGTTTGAGTTTTTACTTTCTTTACTTTCATGTTGCAAATAAAGAAAAGAAATAAGAAAGAAAAACAAAAAGGACAAGAAAGGAAATAAATCAATAAGATCGTATACTAATCCTATGGTAGGTGATAGCACCACATAAGGAAAAGTATAAGTAATAAAATTTATTAGAGATTGACAAACATAGCATTAGTCAGTGATGCAACTCATGAAAGAATTAATAAGGGAAGGGAAGATTCACATATAAATATACTATCCTAGAAATCTTTTGTGATTGTGAGCCCTCATCAAAATATTATATGCCAAAATTGTTGACGTTGGACAAGGAAGACAATGTAATGGTTTATGTTTGTTTATATTCACATAGAAGTCATATTGTCATAGATCCTTTAACATGTGGTGCCTGCCCCCTATCTTTGCTAGCCAAAAATTTCGCACTAAGTAGAGATACTACTTGTGCATCAAAAAACCCTTAAACCCAAATCTTATTTAAAGAGTCCACCATACCTACCTATGGACTGAGTAAGATCCTTCAAGTAAGTTGTCATCGGTGCAATAAGGCAATAAAAATTGCTTCTAAAAGTGTTAGATCATTTAGTGTAAGAGAAAATTGAGTGTTGCACGAACTTGGATGACAAAGAATAAAAGCGACATACTACATAATAAAGGTTGTCATCTTAAGGGGCAATTTAACGTGACGTTCTTTTGCGCTAAGGGATTGAGCATACAAACAAATAAGCGCATGACAACCTCTGCTTCCCTCTGCGAAGGGCATATCCTTTACTTTTATGTATTTACTTTTATGCAAAGAGTCAAAGTTTTCCTTCTATTCCTTTTTATTTTTCTCCTTTGGCAAGCATCATGTGGTGAGGAAAGATCTAGGCACATATGTCCAGTTGAATATAGATAGCATGAGTTATTATTGTTGGCATCACCCTTGAGGTGAGTATGTTGGGAGGCGAAACTATAAGCCCCTATCTTTCTATGTGTCCGATTGAAACATTTTGCTCATGGGTATGAGGTGAGTCTTAGCAATCATAGAATACTATATGATGGTTGAGTATGTGGACTTGCCTAAAGGCTCCGACATGTGACCCTTCCTGAAAAGATGATGAATTGTAGTTGCAAAGTTGACTGAGAACATAGTTTGTTGGTTTCTAATAGAGTTTTTGTTTTATACTTTGATTATGTGATGAACTGATACTTATTCATGGGAAGTGTATGATAAAAGTTCTATGATAAAAGTCCAATGTTTAATTTTGTTGCTGTTATAATAATCAACATGATGCTTCTATGTCTGTATTTTTTTTATCGACACCTCTCTCTCAAAGCATGTGGACATGTTTTTCGATTTCGGTTTTCGCTTGAGGACAAGCGAGGTCTACGCTTGGGGGAGTTGATACGTCCATTTTGCATCATGTTTTCTTACTGTTATTTATAATGTTTTTATCCATAATAATGCTTTTTGGATTAATTCAGATGCCTTTTCTCTCATAATTTGCAAGGTACACACCAAGAGGGAGAATTCCGGTAGCTGGAAATCTGGACCTGAAAAAGCTACGTCGGGCCACCTATTCTGCACAACTCCAAATGAGCTGAAACTTCATGGAGATTTTTTATGGATTAATTAATAAATATTGGAGCCAATAATCACCAGAGCAGGGCCACCAGGTGGGCACAACGCACCTGGGCGCTCCAGGCCCCCTAGGCGCGCCCTGGTGGGTTGTGGCCTCCTCGGCCCACCTCCGGTGCCCATCTTCTTGTATATAAGTCATTTTGACCTAGAAAAAATAAGGAGAAGAATTTCGGGGAGGAGCGCCACCGTCTCGAGGTGGAACTTGGGTAGGAGCACTTTTGCCCTCCAGCGGAGCGATTCTGCCGGGGGAACTTCCCTCCTGGAGGGGGAAATCATCGTCATCATCATCACCAACAACTCTCTCATCTTGGGGAGGGCAATCTCCATCAACATCTTCACCAGCACCATCTCATCTCAAACCCTAGTTCATCTCTTGTATTCAATCTTGTTACCGAAACTATAGATTGTTGCTAGGGGGTGACTAGTAGTGTTGATTACGTTTTCTAGTTGATTACTATATGGTTTATTTGGTGGAAGATTACATGTTCAGATCCATGATGCTATTTAATACTCCTCTGATCATGAGCATGTTCATTATTAGTGAGTAGTTACTTTTGTTCTTGAGGTCACGGGAGAAATCATGTTGCAAGTAATCATGTGAACACTATATGTGTTCGATATTTTGATAGTATGTATGTTGTGATTCCCTTAGTGGTGTCATGTGAACGTCGACTACATGACACTTCACCATATTTGGGCCTAAGGGAATGCATTGTGGAGTAGTAAATAGATGGTGGGTTGCGAGAGTGACAGAAGCTAAAAACCCCAGTTTATACACTATTCCGTAAGGGATCGATTGGACCCAAAAGTTTAATTCTATGGTTAGAATTTATTCTTAATACTTCTCGTAGTTGCGGATGCTTGCAGGACGGTTAATCATAAGTAGGAGCTTTGTTCAAGTAAGAACAGCACCTAAGCACCGGTCTACCCACTTATCAAATTATCAAAGTAGAGAACACAAATCACGAGCATGACGAAAGTGACTAGATGAAATTCCCGTGTACCCTCAAGAACGATTTGCTTATCATAAGAGACCATTTTGGCCTGTCCTTTGCCTCAAAAGGATTGGCCTACCATGCTACCTACTTATTGTTACTATCGTTACTTGCTCGCTACAAATTATCTTGCTATCAAACTTCTCGCTGCTTACAATTTCAGCACTTGCAGAAATTACCTTATTGAAAACCACTTGTCATTTCTTTCTGCTCCTCGTTGGTTGCGAGGAGTTCTTTGTTTTGTGTAGGTACGAGGGACTCGCGCGTAGCCTCCTACTGGATTGATACCTTGGTTCTCAAAAACTGAGGGAAATACTTACGCTACTTTGCTGCATCACCCTTTAATTCCTCTTCAAGGGAAAACCAACGCAGTGCTCAAGAGGTAGCAGACTCCTATATGCATGGACGACAAGTTTGGTGTCCGGATGTACTATTTCCTTCCTATGCAAACCGACTATGTACAAACCTAGGCCCCTCCGGTATGTATATAAACCGGAGGGTTTAGTCCGTAGAGGCTATCAGAATAATCATAGGCTAGACAGCTAGGGTTTAGCCATTATGATCTTGAGCTAGATCAACTCTTGTAACCCCTATACTCATCGAATACAATCAAGCAGGACGTTGATACGTCCATTTTGCATCATGTATTCTTACTATTATTTATAATGTTCTTATCCATAATAATGGTTTTTGAGTAATTCTAATGCCTTTTCTCTCATAATTTGCAAGGTGCGCACCAAGAGGGAGAATTCCGGCAGCTGGAAATCTGGACCTGAAAAAGCTATGTCAGGCCACCTATTCTGCACAACTCCAAGTGAGCTGAAACTTCATAGAGATTATTTTATGGATTATTTAAGAATATTGGAGCCAATAATCACCAGAGGGGGGCCACTAGGTGGGCACAACCCACCTGGGCGCGCCAGGCCCCCCAGGCACGCCCTGGTGGGTTGTGGCCTCCTCGGCCCACCTCCGGTGCCCATCTTCTAGTATATAAATCATTTTGACCTAGAAAAATTAGTAGTAGACTTTCGGGGCGGAGCGCCGCCGTCTCGAGGCAGAACTTGGGCAGGAGCACTTTTGCCCTCCGGCGGAGCGATTCTGCCGGGGGAACTTCCCTCCCGGAGGGGGAAATCATCGTCATCATCATGATCAACAACTCTCCCATCTTGGGATTGACAACCCCTTATCGCGTTCGTTGCGAGGAGTTATTTGTTTTGTGTAGGTACGAGGGACTCGCACGTAGCCTCCTACTGGATTGATACCTTGGTTCTCAAAAACTGAGGGAAATACTTACGCTACTTTGCTGCATCACCCTTTAATTCCTCTTCAAGGGAAAACCAACGCAGTGCTCAAGAGATAGCAGACTCCTATATGCATGGACGACAAGTTTGGTGTCCGGATGTACTATTTCCTTCCTATGCAAACCGACTATGTACAACCCAAGGCCCCTCCGGTATGTATATAAACCGGAGGGTTTAGTCCGTAGAGGCTATCAGAATAATCATAGGCTAGACAGCTAGGGTTTAGCCATTATGATCTTGAGCTAGATCAACTCTTGTAACCCCTATAATCATCGAATACAATCAAGCAGGATGTTGATACGTCCATTTTGCATCATGTATTCTTACTATTATTTATAATGTTTTTATCCATAATAATGGTTTTTGAGTAATTCTAATGCCTTTTCTCTCATAATTTGCAAGGTGCACACCAAGAGGGAGAATTCCGGCAGCTGGAAATCTAGACCTGAAAAAGCTATGTCAGGCCACCTATTCTGCACAACTCCTAATGAGCTGATACTTCACGGAGATTTTTTTATGGATTATTTAAGAATATTGGAGCCAATAATCACCAGAGGGGGGGCCACTAGGTGGGCACAACCCACCTGGGCGCGCCAGGCCCCCCAGGCACGCCCTGGTGGGTTGTGGCCTCCTCAGCCCACCTCCGGTGCCCATCTTCTAGTATATAAATCATTTTGACCTAGAAAAAATTAGTAGTAGGCTTTCGGAGCGGAGCGCCGCCGTCTCGAGGCAGAACTTGGGCAGGAGCACTTTTGCCCTCCGGTGGAGCGATTCTGCCGGGGGAACTTCCCTCCCGGAGGGGGAAATCATCGTCATCATCATGATAAACAACTCTCCCGTCTTGGGATTGACAACCCCTTATCGCGTTGGTTGCGAGGAGTTATTTGTTTTGTGTAGGTACGAGGGACTCGCGCGTAGCCTCCTACTAGATTGATACCTTGGTTCTCAAAAACTGAGGGAAATACTTACGCTACTTTGTTGCATCACCCTTTAATTCCTCTTCGAGGGAAAACCAACACAGTGCTCAAGAGGTAGCAGACTCCTATATGCATGGACGACAAGTTTGGTGTCCGGATGTACTATTTCCTTCCTATGCAAACTGACTATGTAGAACCCTAGGCCCCTCCGGTATGTATATAAACTGGAGGGTTTAGTCCGTAGAGGCTATTAGAATAATCATAGGCTAGACAGCTAGGGTTTAGCCATTATGATCTTGAGCTAGATCAACTCTTGTAACCCCTATACTCATCGAATACAATCAAGCAGGACGTTGATACGTCCATTTTGCATCATGTATTCTTACTGTTATTTATAATGTTTTTATCCATAATGATGGTTTTTGAGTAATTCTAATGCCTTGCCTGCCAATATTTACCCCTACTGTTTTTGTGTGGTCACATGATTAAGCTACTGTAGTAATCATGTTTTATAGATTTTGTTTCAATAAAGTTCCAAGTAGAACCTTTGGGAAGACTTGGGTGAAAGTTAATGTGATCTTGCTGTAAAAAGCAGAAACTTTGCGCTCACGAGATTAGCTGTCATGTTTTAGAAAGGAGTGCTTTTAAGTTGATTCTTTGTTCAGAATATTAATAGGCAAATTCCTCAGGTCCACCAATTCATTTCAGAATTTTTGGAGTTACAGAAGTATTCGAGAGTTACAGATTACAACAGACTGTTCTGTTTTAGATAGATTCTGTTTTCTATGTGTTGTTTGCTTATTTTGATGAATCTATGAGTAGTATCGGAGGGTATGAACCATATAGAAGTTGGAATACAGTAGATATTACACCAATATAAATAAAGAATGAGTTTACAACAGTACCAAAAGTGGTGATTTATTTTCTTATACTATCGGAGCTTACGAGTTTTCTGTTAAGTTTTGTGTTGTGAAGTTTTCAAGTTTTGGGTAAAGATTCGATGGACTATGGAATAAGTAGTGGCAAGAGCCTAAGCTTGGGGAGGCCCAAGGCACCTCAAGGTAACATTCAAGGACAACCAAGAGCCTAACCTTGGGAATGCCCCGTCTGGCATCCCCTCTTTCGTCTTTTTTGACTATATACTGTAAGGCAACAGCCTCACAGTCTTTTATTAAACCAAAGGACCAAAAAGTTTACAAAGTTACAGGTTAAAGGCAAGGAAAGAGAGGAGAGATTACTTACAAAGAGAGTTTAAGGTAAGGCAGCTATCCAAGAAATTAGGCTATTCCTATATTTACATTTGATTCTATGAGCTAAAAGAGAAATGTCATGAAGAAAATTTCTCCTCCAGGATCTGAAAGAAGGTAACTCATTTCTGAAAATCTTCCCATTTCTTTGTGTCCAAATATTCCAAGTAGAAGTGAAGACTACCTCTAAGAAAAATGGGAAACCAAAATCCCTCCTAGCAGTAGAAGCCATCTCATAAGTAGTCTGGTTAGGTTGAGTAATCCATGAAATACCCAGGTAATTCCAGACACGTTGACTAAAGTTACAAGAGAAGAAGAGATGCGCTCTGTCCTCATGAGAGGCAGAGTGACACAGAACACAAGTGTCATCCTGGATAATCCAGTGCCGCCGCTGCATCATGTCCCTAGTGTTAAGGCAACCCATCAAAAGAAGCCAACCAAACACCTTAAACTTAAGGGTGCAAGAACATTTCCAGATCCACCTGAATATGGGATCAACCACAGTGTCCGAAAAACATGACATGTAATAAATCCTTGACCAGTAATCACCAGACTTGGAAGGCCATTTCCTGACATCCTTTTCCCCCTCCTGAAGGTTGACCAAAGGCAGCAACACCTGAAGCTGATTAAATTCCTCGAAGGCCTCAGCGGACAGTGGCATATGGAGATTGTCGGTTGGGTTCGATAGTTCCATCATATCCTTAACGGTGAGAGTGTCATCAATCACAAAAGAGTGAAGCCTCGGAAACTGATGTTGCATGAGAACCATATTATTACCAAGTTGCCAACGGTCCAACCAGAAGATCACCGTGTCTCCCACACACACGTGTGGTACCGCCAACTTGCAAAACCTATCATACAGCTTCAATACATCCCTCCACCAGAAAGAACCGCAGCTTTGAGTGACTTGGGGTGGCGCTGCGGCATAATATGTGTGCCAAATAAGTGATACCCATGGCACGTCCATCTTATTAAAGAACATGAAAAGATGCCTGGTCAACAAGGCATCATTCTGAATGCTCAAATCTAGAACGCCCAGGCCTCCCAAGGTTTTAGGACGATAGACCAAATCCCAAGCCGCCAGTGATTGCCGGGGCGTATCCGTGTTCCCTCTCCACAAGCACTGCTGCATGATATGCTCAATCTGTTTCAAAATGCCCTGCGGCAGCGAAAGAGTGCACAGGAAATATATTGGCATAGAACTAAGAACAGATTGCAAGAGCTATAGTCGGCTTCCTTGATTCAACAGACAAGAAGACGCAGATAATCGTCGCTCAATACGATCCACCAAAGGCAACAGATCATAAATTGTTGGTCGGGAGGTACCCATGGGCAAGCCAAGGTAAGTGAACGTCATGGAACTGACATCACACCCAAGCAAACTAGCAACATGCTTACCCTCATCATCACTCATATTGATAGGTATCAAAGAGGACTTACTGAAATTGACCCTCAGTTCGATTGATTTAGCAAAGACTTCAAGCATTTCTTTGAAAGCAATGAGCTAGCTGTCAATAGCTGGAAGAACAATGAGTGTGTCATCCGCATAATGAACAATCGGATAATCCATCGAGGATGTTGGGATAGGTAAGGTGAGAATGTTCCTTGAGCACATTTCATTTACAATCGATTGAAGTAAGTCCACAGCAATCACAAAGAGCAAAGGAGATAGTGGATCTCCTTGACGAACACCCGAACGACAGACGAAATGATTACCAGGCACTCCATTTAAGAGAACTGAAGAGGAGCCCGTGGACAAAATGCTCTCAATCCAACTTGTCCAACGATCGTAAAAACCCTTACATTTCAGAATCCTGAGAATCAGATCATGCTCAATGGTGTCGAATGCCTTTGTGAAGTCAAGCTTAAGAAGAATGATAGGCCTCTTGGAAGCTTTGCATTGGTGGATGTACTCAAAACACCACGCCAAGCAGTCCTGAATGGATCGACACCAAAGAAAGCCATATTGGTTGCGATGGATACATTTCAAGATCACACCCTAGAGATGATTAGCCAAAAGCTTGGTTAAAAACTTCAAACAGGTATTTGTCAATGATATGGGCCTGAAATCACCAACATATTCAGGGCTCAACTTCTTAGGAATGAGGGTGATAAGAGATGTATTGAGACACTCCAAATTACATTTCCCATCATAGAATTCTTGGACAAGTTTCATAAAATCCTCTTTCAAAATAGACCAACATCTCTTTAAAAATAGGCCAGTAAACCCATCCGGTCCCGAGCACGATCAGTAGGCATGTTCTTAATTACCGCATCCACCTCAGAGTCCGTGAACAGTAAAGATAACTCCTCTAGACCATCAATCTGGGAAATTAATGTGTCTAGATCAAAACCCATTTGAATACCTTTTGATTGGCCCATTCGTTGATTGAAGTCAGACCAGAACATCCCCGCCAACTGCTGGTGGTCAGTGATCACATCACCGTCAACTGACTTGATCGAGGAGATTGTGTTCCTCTGATATCTTTCCGTAGCCATAGCATGAATTTTTTTTTTGAATTTTCCTCGCCAACTTTGATGTTTCTGATCGTGCAACGTTGTTTCCAATAGATAAATTGCCAATGTAAGATATCCTCAAGGTGCAATTTAACAATTCTGCGAAAATTGAACTCCGGCCAACTAAAGGGCCTAATTTCCTCAATATCATCAAGAAAAATAATCACTTTATTGCAATCAGCAATGAGAGCTTTGACTGTGGACATGTTAATATGCCATTTCTTGAGAGCATATGGGAGGGATTTAAAGTTAGCCGAAATTGTTAAGGCAATCGATGATTTTGCCACTGGCCTGTTACAAACCTGAGAAACACAGTCAGTAAAACCAGGCAAATCAACCCAATAATTCTCAAAGTGAAAAACTTTTGCCTTGGGAATACATGTGGCAATAGAGACCACACACGGAACATGATCAGAGGCAGTGCGTGCAAGAGGAAAAACCATCGTGTTGGGGTGATCAGATGTCCAAGCAACCGATGTGAAAAACCAGTCAATCTGCTCGAGAAGAGGTGAAGTTTGCATATTGGACCATGTATATTGATGACCCCTGATTGGCAGCTCAACAAGACCCAAATGACCAATTATTTCATTAAACAAGAAAATATCGTTAACATCACCACCCGGAAGATTACGGTTCTCAAGCGATCGCATAATGTTGAAATCACCCAAAAGCAGCCAATTCTCACCAAACTGAATATCAAGATTATATAACCACTACACAAATTCATCACGAGTAGGACCTTGACAAGGGCCATATATGGAGACTAAAGATCAGGTTTCAGAAGTGTGCTTAGACTTAAACTCCACAATAATCCCATAGGGTTTTGCCTCGATTAAGTTACCTATGAAAAAAGATGAATTCCAAATAACCACCATCCCAGCAGACGCGCCAGTCGAGGGAACATAAACAAAATTATCAAAACGCCTCGGGCAGAACTTCCTAATGAAATGTTGATCAATATGCATGCATTTAGTTTCCTGAAGACAAACAACAGAACAACCACTTTCATCGATCTTTTGCCTAACCGCAAGCTGATGTGCTTCAGAATTGAGGCCCCGAACGTTCCAACATAGAACTTTCCAATCCTTATACCTTGTCTGATTCATTACAAACCAAAAATAAAAGCATTAAAAGTAGGCCACGCAATGACCTACACTGACCCACTCAGCAGACAAGCATCGCATAGTTCCAAACATAGAAAGAAAGATAAATGGCGATTACGGTACGCCATGGACCTAAACCCTGCATGATGTAACTAATCATCAGAACCCATGCTGCTATTGGACTTGGCAGGATCAGCAACAAGCTTATCCGCAATAATCTTCTCGGGTGCAATGCGAAGTCCAGCACCAATGCGTTGTAGGTCAGCTATAGCTGTTGGTGGGGGCACATAAGGGCTATCTTCAGACTGGGATTTGTTGGTCTTGCGCTTCTTCAGAGTGTGAGACTTCTTAGATGGAGTGCCACCTATAACTTTGCAGTAGCCGTCACGTAGAGCGCTCAGATGTGCACTATGCCAAACCTTAGTGTCAACACAATTCTTGAGGCCTTAGGCTTTCTTCCACGCTTCAAAGAGACTTCAGGAATAGCCGAGAATTCAAAAGCTTCAGAAACTGGTTCATCAAGATCATCAAAATAGAGAGCCCGAGCTACTGGCCTTCTAATAGGTGCATGTGGCACGTCCTGCACCGGGCTGAGAGAGGAAGCAGGTGCAGGCAGCAGCTGAAGATTGGGGGCTGGAGCATTGCAGGGAAACTCCCAGGACTGCTTGTTCAGCAAAGCACCAATGTCAGACTTGAAGACAAACTAGGGAATGTCAGAAGACCACATAAATGGCAGCATCTTCTCAAAAGTACGCTGCCACTACATCACAGGTGGCAAGATCGGTCCATAGACAGTGAACACTTGCCCAATCAGAAGAGGAGGTTGCTGTGGTCTCATTGGGGGCTGGAAGATAGCCACCTCCGCAGCTTTGTCCACATTGTTGACTGAATCTTCAGAAAGTTGCAGAACAATGGACTCCTGAGACTGAATCTCCTCAACATCCTCTTGCTGCACAGCTTCCTGGACTGGAGGGGGTACATTGTGTTGTTGCTCATTAACAGGGTGTGGCACATCATTCCAACCCAGCTCTGGAAATTCAAGCATGACCCAATTGTGATTATCAAACTGCATATTGCCAGGGAGGGGGTGCGGATTGCCATTGAAGGGCATGGGATCTTCATTAGCTGGCAAGATATCTACAAAATCCGCTGAAAGGATATAGACAGGTGCAGTCCAAGAGATCCTAGCACCACCAAAGTCTGCATACTCTCTATAAGCCACAGATCGTGGAACTAAGGTCGGTGCAGGGAAAGAAACATAAGCCAGCGAGCGGACCAGCATCGGATCATCTTGGTGCCAATGGTGGAATCGACCAAACGTGCTGATGACATCCGCAAGGTACTGTGTGCGCCTATAGTCCAGAAGAACACCAAGCAACATGACCCATCCATGGCGAAAACCCTGCGTTGCTCTGCAATTTATACCCTCATCATGCGGAATAAACCAAACAAATCTATCGTTGCCCAGATCAAAGGGTGGGTGGTCAACTAATGCTTGACGAGCCAGAGCACTACGAAAGAGAAATAACCCAACCCCTTGAATCCAAGGTTGGGCATCAAGAACAGCTCTTCCCAGATCATTGACAACAAAATCACTCACCATGTTCCGAAAGATGGCGATTTCTTCAGGCAGAGGAGCTGGCTCGACGATGGCAGTGGCGTAATCCTCATGCTGCCAGTCCAGAGCAATCGCTGGCGCGAAGAAGGTGCGGGGCAGACGCAGCTCTCTGCCATCGATGATGTCAAAGCCTTGCGGGATAAACTCCATGGGATCCAGCACGAAGTTGGCCATTGCCGGCGCTGAGGAAGGAGAGAAGCACTGATCGGTGGTGATGCAATAGGTGGGCGATGCAGGCGGCGATGAGGGAGGCGAAGGAGGCGTTATGGGCGGTGGCTCTCTGGGCAATGGTGGAATAGATGGGGTGGCAGGCTCAACGGGACTGGGCATAGACCCAGGAGGACTAGCTATAGAGGGAATCGAGGCGTCCAGCATAGAAATTCCTGCTGACCGGTTGGACTCACCAGATTTGATCCGCGGGACCCACTTGTAAGAGGGAGAAGTAGTAGAATCCGAACAGCCCTTTGTCCGGTGCCCCAACCGAAAGCATCTACGACACCGAACCCGGCTGGTGCACGCTTTGGTTAAATGCACCATGGACAAACAATTCTGGCATTTCCACACATTAAAAACCATGTCATCAATAAGATCATTTAATTCAGCAGAATCTCCAGGTGAGTCTGTTGGTCGCATATCTATATTCGCCTCATTGCCAAAATCAGTTGGAAAAATATCAGAAGAGTCCAGATTTGATAGGGCCGGGGAAGCAACCGGAGACGTGGAATCGACCTGGGCCATGAAAACAACCAGATCCGGAGAATCGGCCTGGGTCGGGGAAACAACCTAGGCAAAGCTGGTCCAACCATCTCCCCCCCCCCCCATGCACATGCATATTGACGTACAAACTAGTTGGGGTGGACACTGAAAACCCGGCCGAAGAAATCTCGTGAACGTTAACTGTTCCAAAAATGATGGGTGGTTCGACCACCGTCCATCGGAGATCAGTCGCCGGGGTCGGAGGCAAAATTACTCTCTCACGAGGAAGAACTGAACACCCAGCATCAGAGACTGCATCAACCATACCTGGCGAGGCTGGATAACTATATCCCTTGCAAACATCATATTGTTGGAATGTTGCAAACGAGATCTTCTTCGATGATCCAGAACCCGAACGCAAAGCAGACTTGGAAGGTGGCTTATGCATGGCAATCATATCGAGAGAAGCACACCTCTTAGAGGGACTGATTAAGATACATTCAGCATCACATTCTTTCTTCCAAATAATAAACTCACGTTTCCAATTAGGGCCACTGTCGTGGTTTTGTCACGGCAGATGTCCTGGAGAAAGGACTTAGTCGTGGAGCCATCGCGACGGGTTAGCTTGAAGGGGTTAAAGCGGACATAGGGACGCAGAGAGTTTTATACTAGTTCGGCCCCTTTGATGAAGGTAAAAGCCTACGTCTAGTTGTGATGGAATTGATGGGGTTTCAATGACTAGGGAGCAAACAAGCTTCGCCTAAGTCTCGAGTTGTTGTCTGTCCTTGAACCGCCGCCGGGTCGCCCCCTTATATACACGGGTGACGCCCGTCGGTCCACAGAGTCCCAACACTGGTTCATACTCGTATCCGGGTTGGTCTCTCCTTATTCCTAACTTACAATACAAGTTTACATACCAAGCCGGTTTATGGCTACAGGTCTTAAACCGACTACACGCCTTGGGCCCTTATCTTCCTCCTTGGGCTTTAGCACCCTTGAACTACTGATGACGTTAACCCGGCCCAGATAGGCCGGTTTACGCCCAGTAGTAATATCCCCAACATTAGGCCCCAGATTGATTTGAACTGGTTCATGTCAATCCTTAGCAAAAAAATCTTCATCTTCAACATCTTCTTGTATTTGTTGAACCGCCGTGATGTCACCTTCTCTGGCTGCTGTAAACCGGCATGACGTCATCACAAAGACAACATTCATGATATCTTCTTTGTTTAATAGATCCGCAATAACCGAGGCGACAGCTCCGCTTCCAAGATTTGTGGTTCCTTGATTCACGCGCCTGACACATGTCTCTTGCCTTATAAATAGGACCAAAGGGTCATTTCTTTTCTCCCCTTCGTCCCCTTTCTCTTCGTCTTCCTCGCATCGCCAGCCTCGGAGCTCCGCCGCCGCCGTTGACCTCTGCACCGTCTTGGGCCGCTGCATCAACATGAACGCACCAGAGCACTGCGGTAGCTTTCCGCATCTTCCTCAATTCTGTTAAGCCTTTTGTTCTTCTTAACATAGATCTGTTCTAGGGTTTCGTGTTCTTGCCGTGTTCATCACTTGTTCATGCTCGTACTTAGACTCCTGGATAGATCTGTGAAACCCTGCTCTGAATAGCAGTAACTTTTAGCATCCACCTGTAGTTTCATGCTCAAGATCATAGATCTCATCTATATATCTGCCCATTGATTCACTTCCGCTCTGCTTTAAGTCTTTGAATATTTTTCTTCCTTTTCTGAACTTGCTTTAGATCCAACGCTGTAGCTAGACCTTGTGAAAGCTGTTTCCGCGTACTTATACATCCGCAACCTCACTTGCTTCCATATTTTAGATCAGGCGGTTTAACTTAGCACCAAAAAAATTAACAAACCGGTACATACCATTAGTCCCCTTGTTGAACCGCCAGACCTCTTTAGCCAGACACTGTTGCTTCATATAACTCCGGTTTAGATATAGCTATCTCTGGTTTAACATTGTACATACTAGTGTATACTTGACCCAACACATTCTTGAACCGGAATTACTTACTTTGTAGATTTCATCATGGCTAAACAAGTGTACGAGTGCAACTGGGCTCCTTCTCGCGTCACAGAAACTCAACTGAACAACTTAGTATTGACTGGCGCTTTAAGCAGCAAAAACACTATTCATTGGAGGGTCCCTGGCAAAGAATGTCCGCCCACACCTCAAGAGGGAGAAGTTGTTGTTTTCGCAGATCACTTAGCCCGGGGTTTTAATCCGCCCGGTTCAAAATTCTACCGGGATGTCTTAGCCAACTTTCAACTGCGTCCGCAAGACACTGGCCCCAACTCTGTCACCAACATCTGTCACTTTCAAGTGCTCTGTGAGGTGTTCTTTCAAGAGGAACCCACAGTTGAATTGTTTAGAGATTGCTTCCATCTAAACAGCCGCATGGAATTTACTGAGGGCTTCAATACAGAACTGGGTGGTGTGGCGATCCAGAAAAGAAAGGAGGTTACTTACCCTCACGCCAAACTGCACAACCACCCCAAGGAGTGGAATCAATCATGGTTCTACTGCAAAGACACCTCCCCTGCTAATGAGAATACTTTGCCTGGCTTTCATCCGGAGCAGCTTAGCAACACACACCCCTTTCCACAAAGGTTGTCTACCAAGGAGAGAAGTAAATATGCTCCTCAACTATCCAAGCTCAGAGCCTTCATGGCCAATGGCTTAACAGGAATTGATCTTGCACGCTGTTGGATATCATGGAGCATACTGCCCCTCAGCCAGCGCTCCGGTTTGATGTGCGAGTATACTGGTAGTGTCGATGACCCACTCCGACATGTTAACATCCAGCTCACTGATGACGAGGTCACAGAAGCTGTGAAGAAAATGTTGAACGAACCAGAACACCTCTGCGCTTGAACCGGCGTGCTCCCCTTCTGTGCTACCAATAAACCGCCAGGTGTAAGATTTTGACCGCACTCTTTTACTGAGCCTGTCATTGCTATTTTTGTATATTCCTTAATATCAACTACTTCTTAAACAGGGCGATGATCCGTTTTGGAGCAAAAAGCTTCCTCAGGAGAAACCAGAAAAACCAGACAAACCGGAAAGACCAATCCGGCCAAAAACCAAAGTCGTGAAGAGAACTACCCATAGGAAGAAAACCACTGCATCCTCTGATCCGGCTGCTGATGACGATGTGGGTAATCCGGACCTTAAGGTAGAACTTGATTCCCTTGGCTTATTTTTCACACGCCTTATTGACAATGATATTTGTCAGGATGATGCCGAAGCCAGTCATGCCGATATTGTAGAGGTAATTATTCTCTCTTCCGATTCAAATCCTTTGCCTTCACTAAAAATCCGTCAGGCAAACCGGAAGTTTAAATTTTCTCATCCTCTTGCTTACTTGGATCCCAAATTTCTTATGAAGACCCAACAACACGAAGCTCGCCGCACAACCCGGCACAGCGGCCAGGTAGTTACCTCCGCCAGTTTACCGAATAGCCTGGTTCAGAAACGCCATTCAGAGGTCTCTAATTTGCTTGTCAGTGCTTGTCCTAAAGCGGGCTGTTTTCGTCGACCTCTTAATCCATCTGACTCCGATTATCAGGTTACTTCCCATTCCTCCTCTGGCGAGTCATCAGCTACTCAGCTGCCACCACTTAAGACGGTGCTTGGGTAAGCTATATTTACCGTAATATGTCTGGTGCATTCCTTTGTAATATACGCTGTATCTGATTTTTATTACTCCTTTCAAGGCCAAGCCTAGGCCGAGCAAGAAGGCTCGCCTGGATAAAACGGCCGAAGAAAATGCTGCTCCTGAACCGGATAGAGCGCCTGATCTTGAAGAGGCTATTCGTGAAGATATACCCAACGATCCGCCACTGCAAGACGATGATTTTATTACTGAAGAAAGGCCTATTGATACTTCAGGCCCTATTGACCAACCCACATGTCCCATCTGGATTGAGAGATCCACCAGTCCATCCAAACCTGCTGATGAACCGACTGCCCCAGTGCAAACCGGTGAGTCTAAGGATGATGAGGTTGTGATTACTGGTATTGGCCGTTCAGAGCCAAGCAATCCCGTCATCTTAGCCAAACATACTGCCAAGGAAGAATTTGCTGCCATGGGCAAGGGCAAGTGGAATGTTGATCTGGCGACTTACGCTGCTCTGAATACCCAAGATCTTCATTCCAGCTACTTGAACCGGCTATATACCAGCCGTGATTATGAAGCTGGCCTGGTGAATATGATGAAGGAAAAATTTGAGGTAACTTCCATGTGCTTTTTCCTGCTTGGATACTTCAATTTTGTTAACTCTCCTAGCCCCCAAGGGCCGGTTTGTAATCTTCTTTCAAACCAGGACTTAATATAAATCTCAATGCTTCGAAATTCACTGATGTAGCCCCCAAGGGCCAGTTCAACTTAGCGTAGTTAAACCGGGACTTTAAGTAATTAATATCGCAGCATCAGAACTTATTCGAGCAAATAGCCATTAGCCCCCAAGTGCCATGTTGAATACTTGTATTGATCTTGGGACTTTGTAACCAATTGAAAAATGAAGATCAAATATGCATTAGCCCCCAAGTGCCAAGTTGAATACTTGTATTGAGCTTGGGACTTTGTAACCAATTGAAAAATGAAGATCAAATATGCATTAGCCCCCAAGTGCCAAGTGCATAACTTGTTATGTGGTTGGTACTTCAATTCTTGTACCGTTTGTTAAATCATATGACTGTCTGTATGCAGGCTGAGCTGAAGACCAAAGAAAGCCAACTCGCCGATCTTCAAGAAAATTTGAAATCCCAACAAGATGAAACCTCAAAGGCGAAAGAGGAGTTGACCAGCGCTTTAAGCGTCATGGAACAGCTTAAGGAGGGCTTCAAGAAAGAGCGGGCGGATTGGGCCACTGAGAAGGCCGCTTTGACGAAGAAGGTTGAAACTGATGAAGCCACCCTTAAACCGGTGGTAGATGAGTTGACCAGCGTAAAGCGGCAAGTGCATGCCATGACTACCGCCATCTTTGGTAAGCTTCCTTTGACTTCTGTAACAATTTGGCCTTCCTATGATAGGTCCGGTTTGTGAACTTTTGTAATGTTGCAAGGACACGCATTGGTCACTTGGGGTCAGATGTGCAGAAGAAGTTGAAGGCTGCCTATACACTGATAGAACAATTGTATACTGGTGCGCAGCGTATCATATCAACTACATCCCACTACAACCCAGCTCCCACCTTGATCCAAGACACCTTGAAGAGATTGTCTATGCTCCCCGCCCGGGTTGAAGAGCTGAAGAAATCCGCTGCTCGAACCGGTGCTATCAATGCCTTAATCCGGGCAAAAGCGTGGGTGCCGGATTTTGACCCTGTTGAAGCGGCGCAAGGCTATCCTCACTTAAAGGAAGATGGTTCAGAATTCAATGAGGAGGACTTGAGGGCGATAAACCGGGAGGTGCGCCCTCTAGCTTGTCGATTGGTGGAAGAAGCAGACTTGTCTCACTACCAAGCCCAATATGACAATCAGAACAAACAAGTGGCTGCACCAATTCCTGAAGCGGAGAATCTGACCCCTCCAATCCATAAGCATACTTACGCTCCTGATATTGAACCGTCATTGCTGATCCATGAGGAAGCTGTCTTTCAAGCCTTAATGGGAATCGAATGGACAACTGTTGATTTCCAGCCACTGGGTAGAGAAGCAGAAGCTGAAGCGGCGCAGGATGACCCGCAACCATCAGACCTAGCTAGCGACCAAGCTTGAACCGGAGGCCAGTTTAAATGGCGGGTATTTTATATTCCGCTGAAAACAATGATCTTATTTGGGCACCATGTTGCCTTGTAATAGGGTAGCCAATACTCTTGCTTCTGAGATGCCTTCGTGCATAGGTGCTAATACTTTTGTTTGAATGATCGAAACCTTCAATCTATATTTCCTGCAATCACAAAATCTTAAACTGCCACGGTGGTTGTACCGCCCGCCGGTTTATGACCTTTATATATATATGCAATGAAATTGAGGTATATGGTCAAATTTTGTGATACAAAATACCTGCCATCGCTGGGCATGAAGTTGGCTTAGCCAATTTTGAAGCAGAGGTTTATAAACTTATACCGTCAAAGGAGAAAACAGCTCCTGTGTATACAATGCCGGTTTACCATGTAAACCGTGTCGGGTTATGATAAACACCCTGCTACTCCATAATGGGATGTTAACAGAAAAAGTCAAACCGGGCAAAGAATCTCCGGATTAAAAATGGACCGTGTTCCATCAATTGACAGTTTGAACCGGTTTAAAACATTGTCGGTTTAAAAAATGCAACAAAAATAAAGCAACAGTTATTAAGAAAAATATTGAATCATAATATATACACTATCATAATATGTACATAAGTAGAGCCGATGGCTCAGGTATAGTAAGGCCGAAGATGAGCTATGTTCCACGGCCTGTTGGTCTCCTCCTCTGATGTACGTGAGTCTTTATGCTCTCAAATATCGATCAGATAGTATGACCCGTTGTGCAGATTCTTGCTGACCACGAAAGGTCCCCCCAAGGTGGGGATAACTTATGCATATTAGTCTGATTTTGGATGAGCCGAAGCACGAAATCTCCTTCTTGAAAGGTTCTGGTTCTGACTCGGCGACTGTGATAATGACGAAGATCCTATTGGTAAATTGCCAAGCGGGCAGCTGCTATGTCACGCTCCTCATCCAACAGGTCCAAAGCATCTTGCCGTGTCGTCTCGTTGTCCGCTTCAATATAACCCGCCACACGAGGTGAGTCATGACGGATATCATTGGGGAGAACCGCCTCTGCTCCGTAGACCATGAAGAACGGTGTGTATCCTGTGGATCTGTTGGGCGTAGTATTGATACTCCATAACACAGATGGTAGCTCTTCTACCCAACAACCCGGTGTCCTCTGCAAAGGAACCATAAGCCGGGGTTTGATGCCTCTCAAGATCTCTTGATTAGCTCTTTCTTCTTGACCATTGGACTGTGGGTGGGCTACTGATGAAACGTCAAGCCGGATGTGCTCACGTTCACAGAACTCCTTCATGGCCCCCTTGGACAAATTGGTACCATTATCTGTGATGATACTGTGTGGAAAGCCAAACTGGAAAATCACCTTTTTGATGAATTGAACCGCCGTGGCCGCATCACACTTGCTAACAGGTTCTGCCTCCACCCACTTTGTAAACTTGTCAACCGCCACCAGGAGGTGGGTCTTCTTATCCTTGGACCTTTTGAAAGGCCCAACCATATCCAGCCCCCAAGTTGCAAACGGCCAAGTGATTGGAATCATCCTCAATTCTTGAGCCGGCACATGAGCGCGTCTTGAAAACTTTTGGCAACCGTCACATCGTCTGACCAGATCCTCCGCATCAGCATGAGCAGTTAACCAATAAAAACCATGGCGGAATGCTTTATCCACCAAAGATTTTGAACCGGCGTGATGACCACAATCTCCTTCGTGGATCTCACGCAAAATTTCACAGCCTTCCTCCGGAGACACACAACGTTGAAACGCCCCTGACACACTGCAATGATGCAATTCGCCATTAACAATAGTCATAGACTTGGATCACCGGATTATCTGCCGGGCCAAGGTTTCATCCTCTGGTAGCTCGCCCCGGTTCATGTACGCAAGATAAGGAAGCGTCCAATCCGGAATGACATGAAGAGCTGCCACCAATTGAGCCTCCGGATCAGGAATAGCCAAATCCGCTTCACCAGGGAGGTTGACCGACGGGTTGTGCAGCACATCAAGAAAAACATTAGGCGGGACCGGTTTACGCTGAGAGCCCAACCGGCTTAAAGCGTCCGCCGCTTCATTCTTCCGACGGTCCACGTGGTCCACCTGATAGCCCTTGAAGTGACCTGCAACAATATCCACCTCACGATGATATGCAGCCATGAGTGGGTCCTTAGAATCCCAAGTGCCAGACACCTGTTGAGCCACTAGGTCCGAGTCACCAAAGCACTTAACCCGACTTAGATTCATCTCTTTAGTCATCCGGAGACCATGGAGCAAGGCTTCATACTCAGTTGCATTGTTAGTACAAGGGAACGTTAAGCGGAGAACATAAGAGAACTTGTCACCTCGTGGGGAAGTTAATATGACTCCAGCCCCCGAGCCCTCCAATTGCCTGGAACCATCAAAATGGATAGTCCAATATGTGTGATCCGGCTTCTCTTCAGGTGCTTGCAGCTCCGTCCAATCATTGATGAAATCAACAAGTGCTTGAGACTTCACCACCGTCCGAGGCACGTACTTCAACCCGTGTGGCCCAAGTTCTATAGCCCACTTGGCAATCCGGCCAGTCGCTTCCTGGTTCTGGATGATATCACCCAAGGGGGCAGAACTGACCACTGTGATGGGGTGCCCTTGGAAATACAGCTTCAGCTTCCGGCTTGCCATGAAAACTCCATATACCAGCTTCTGCCAATGTGGATACCTTTGCTTGGATTCAATAAGTACCTCGCTGATATAGTAAACCGGACGCTGGACCGGATGCTCCTTGCCTGCCTCCTTCCGCTCCACCACAATAGCCACACTGACTGCACGAGCGTTAGCAGCAACATATAGCAGTAGCGGCTCCTTGTCAATGGGAGCGGCAAGCACAGGCGGATTGGCCAATTGCCGCTTTAAGTCCTCAAATGCCTTATCAGCAGCGGAACTCCAGACGAACTGATCCGTCTTCTTCAACATCTGATACAAAGGAATTGCCTTCTCACCAAGGCGGCTGATAAACTGGCTCAACGCGGCAATCGGACAGCCAAACATTGAACGTCATTGATACACTTCAGTTTAGCCAGGGAGGTGATGGATGTGATCTTCTCCGGATTAGCCTCAATTCCCTTGTTGGACACCAGAAAACCCAATAACTTGCCTGCCGGTACACCAAAAACACATTTGGCCGGATTGAGCATCATCTTGTACGTCCTCGGGTTATCAAAGGTTTCCTTCAAATCGTCAACCAGAGTCTCCTTCTTCCTTGACTTGACCACAATATCATCCACGTAAGCATGTACATTACGGCCAATCTGCTTGTGAAGACAATTTTGTACACACCGTTGATAGGTTGCCTGGGCACTCTTGAGCCCAAAAGGCATAGACACATAGCAGAAGGATCCAAAGGGAGTTATGAATGCCGTCTTCTCCTGGTCCTTCACTGCCATTTTGATCCGATGATAGCCAGAATACGCATCCAAAAAACTCAAACGCTCACAACCCGCCGTAGCATCAATAATTTGATCAATACGGGGGAGGGCAAAAGGATCTGCTGGACAAGCTTTATTAAGGTCTGTGTAATCCACACACATACGCCAGGTGCCGTTTTTCTTAAGGACCAGCACCGGATTAGCAAGCCACTCAGGGTGAAAAACTTCAACAATAAAGCCAGCTGCCAAGAGCCTGGCTACCTCTTCTCCAATAGCTTTGCGTCTTTCTTCGTTAAACCGGCGGAGGAACTGTTTCACCGGTTTGTATTTAGGATACACATTAAGAGTGTGCTCAGCGAGTTGCCTCGGTACACCTGGCATGTCAGAAGGTTTCCATGCAAAAATGTCCTGATTCTCACGGATGAACCAGATGAGCGTGCTTTCCTATTTCGGATCCAGATTGGCACTCATGCTGAACTGCTTGGACGAATCGCCAGACACAAAGTCAACAAGCTTAGTCTTAGCTGTCGATTTGAACTTCAGGGCCGGATCATGCTCTGTAGTTGGTTTCTTCAATGGAGTCATGTCCATCGGATCAACATTGTCTTTGTAATATTTCAGTTCCTCTGTGGCACAAACCGACTCTGCGTAGGCTGCATCACCTTCCTCGCACTCCAAAGCGACTTTACAGCTCCCGTGAACCGTTATTGTCCTCTTGTGGCCCGGCATCTTAAGCTGTAAATACACATAACAGGGCCGTGCCATAAACTTGGTGTAGGCCGGTCGCCCAAACAGGGCATGATATGGACTTTGGATTTTTACCACTTCAAACATCAGTGTCTCCGACCTGGAATCATGATCATCTCCAAAGGCCACTTCTAGCGCTATCTTACCAACAGGATATGCTGACTTGCCAGGTACCACACCATGGAACACCGTATTGGACGGTTTGAGATCTTTATCTGTTAGTCCCATACGACGGAAGGTCTCATAGTACAGGATATTAATGCTGCTCCCTCCATCCATGAGTACCTTGGTGAACTTATAACCTCCCACCTGAGGCGCCACCACCAATTAATACTAGCTGACCTGGATTGTCAACCCGGGGAGGGTGATCCTCTCTACTCCATATGATTGGCTGCTCCGACTAGCGTAGATAACGGGGCACAGTCGGTTCAACAGAGTTGACTGCCCGCTTCTGAACCTTCCGGTCTCGCTTGTCCAAGCTAGTGGTGAATACATGATACTGACCACTATTCAAGTGCTTTGGGTTGCTCTGGTAACCCGACTGCTGCTGTTGCTGGTTGTAACCACCCTGGTTATTCTGATTATTTTGATTGTCATGTCCGCCCGGATTACCATTAAATCCTGAACCGGAATTTCCTCCACCGTAACCCGGCCCGGATCCCGAGCCACTGCCGGAGCCGTGATCATACCGGAAAGCATTAGAATTCTTGAACTCCTGCATAATGTAGCAATCCTTCCAAAGGTGGTTTGCTGGCACCTCCTTTGTCCCATGCTTCGGACAGGGCTGGTTCAATAGATAATTTAGGCGGTACGGGTTAGGGTTAGGTGCTCCACTGCGATTCGGCGGTTTACCCTTGCGTTGCTGGCCCTTGTCCTACGCGTTGGTATTAGCCACGAAGTCCATGTTGCCATCCGCTTTACGCTTGCCTCCGCCACCATTACCTGTCGAGTGATGTTGCTGACCTTTGGAGTTGTCGTTCTTCTTTCCCTTCCCTGTCTTGTCATCATCAGACTCGGGATCCTTGGTACTATCAGGATCAGCATACTTTACCAAAGCGGCCATGAGAGTCCCCATGTCAGTGCAGTGGTGCTTCATCCGCCCTAACTTCAGCTTTAGGGGCCCAAACCGGCAATTGCCTTCCAGGGTTATAACCGCAGTGTCAGCGTTGATGCGGTCTGATGAATGCAGAACTTGCGAGACCCGGTGCACCCAATGAGTCGTTGATTCTCCTTCCTCCTGGACACAGGCAGCTAGATCCACTATCGACATAGGCTGCTTACACGTGTCCTTGAAATTACTGATAAACCGGGCTCGTAACTGGGCCCATGAACTGATAGAATTGGCCGGTAAGCTTTTTAACCAAGTACGGGCCGTTCCTTCAAGCATCATGGTGAAATACTTTGCACACGCCGCATCATCCACATCAAGCATCTCCATGGCCATCTCATAGCTCTCCACCCATGTCTCTGGAGGTTGATCCACCATATAATTTGGTACCTTGCGCGGGCCCTTGAAATCCTTGGGCAGGCGCACATTGCGTAAAGCGGGGACAAGGCAAGGCACCCCCAAAGAGCTAGAGGTAACTCCAGGCTCGACCGAGGTGTTCGGACGAACCGGCGTAAGCTGACGAGCTTGATATTGTGCTCCTAACTCGGCTTCCCTGCGCGCTCGGGCCCGGTCCACCACTTCCTAAGCATTATCGACACCACCTGCCGGGTTGTTACCACGGGGCGCTCCACGTCGTGCATTACTTGACACGCCTGGTTCATCCATATGCCTGCTATAGCTCCGGCTTGGGCGAGGGGTAGAATGGATCCGGTCGCGGCTATACGAATACGCTTCCTATTGGACCAAAGTTGTCCTAAGGAGCTCCTTGACCCGGCACGTCTCTATCGCCTGCGGCGAATCACCTTCAATTGGAATGGCCTCCAGTCGTGCAGCAGCTGCAACAAGGTTGTCCATCGGGTTGGAGTAGTGACCCGGAGGTGTTGGCACAACCTGAGGTACACCAGTATTATGATGGGGCAGATCTATTAAACGGGGCTGGACCGGCGCACCCATCCCAGGTGCTTCCGCCTGGTTTACCACTGGCGGATTACTGGTTCCCGCTCCGGGGGTGTTGAAGAGGTCTCTGGCTTCGAAAACTGAAGGCAAACAAGATCGGTACTTCCTCCTCATGACTTCATGCGACGCGTTCTGATCCAACATGAGCCTGTAGGCTTGTGCATCTAAAGCGGCCCGCTCTGCAGTCATCCTGGCATCTTCAGCTGCTAGATCCGCCTTAGCCTGAGTGATTTGTACCCTCACTTTTGCAATCTCCGCGTTGTGAGCGTCCTGATCCGCCGGGTTAGCCTCTGCCATGAGCGCAGCCAACGCATCGAACAAATCCGATAAAACTTGAGCTGGCGGGCGCATAGAGCCTCCTGCCCCGGCAGCCGTCACCGCTACTGAACCGGAGATCATTGCCACACCGGTCGAAGAATGAAGCACTGCTTGTGTACCGGCCATGAATATTCCAACCCGGTTGGGCAGATCGGAGGGGTCCGAAATACTGTCACCATCAGAACAGCCCCCAATCCGGCCATCTTGTAGCTGATGCAGAGATTCAGTTTCTCCGGTTGACAACTCGTCGCCGGAGTAAACAACGGTCTCGCCACCAGATTCTAATCCATCCTCATAACTTCCTCCGTGGATGACTCCCACGAAGGCACGCTTCACGGCCGGTTTAACCTGGGTAGATCGCGCACACTGAGCCGTCTCGACGAGGTCGGTGCAGGTGTCCAGCTCAGGGCCCGGTTCACCGATCTTGCCAATGAAAACGTGTATGCCACCAAAGGGAACCCGGTACCTGTACTCAATCGAGCCGGCCTCGGGGCCCTAGCCTGCATCGTCGATGTAGAGCTTGCCGCGATGACTCTTAGTCATCCGGCCCACAGCGTAGCCCTCGAGTCCTTCGAAGCGGCCCTCCAAGAACTTGAAACCATCGTGCGATAGCCCCACGGTGGGCGCCAACTGTCGTGGTTTTATCACGGCAGATGTCCTGGAGAAAGGACTTAGTCATGGAGCCATCGCGGCGGGTTAGCTTGAAGGGGTTAAAGCGGACACAGGGACGCAGAGAGTTTTATACTAGTTCGGCCCCTTCGATGAAGGTAAAAGCCGATGTCTAGTTATGATGGAATTGATGGGGTTTCGATGACTAGGGAGCAAACAAGCTTCGCCTAAGTCTCGAGTTGTTGTCTGTCCTTGAACCGCCACTGGGTCGCCCCCTTATATACATGAGTGACGCCCGTCGGTCCACAGAGTCCCAACACCGGTTCATACTCGTATCCGGGTTGGTCTCTCCTTATTCCTAACTTACAATACAAGTCTACATACCAAGCCGGTTTACGGCTACAGGTCTTAAACCGACTACAGGCCTTGGGCCCTTATCTTCCTCCTTGGGCTTTAGCACCCTTGAACTACTGATGATGTTAACCCGGTCCAGGTAGGCCGGTTTACGCCTAGTAGTAATATCCCCAACAGCCACCATTACCCCATAGATGGAAAAAGCATTTGAATTGCGGACACACAAAAGATCACAATTGAAGAATAAGAAGACCAACACGTTTGCAAGAGACAATAAATGAGAATACCTTGTCTTTAATGAATTGAACAGACATATCAATTGCTGATCCTCCAATTGTTGATTCCAATGCCGCCGCCACCGAATCATCATCAAGACGAAAGATGTGCCTGCTAAAAGACACGACCATAATGAAATGGCCCGTGTCATCCGAAGGGTGAATGCATTTCCCACAAGATCTAAAAAGCTCCTCCGCAAAAGCCACTCCTTTGGAAAAGGCCAGATCCAAAGTTGATCCACCATGATGACCCATGTGAGATGGGTATAGGGTGATAGATCGGAGAACGCCGGAGATGATGGGTGGAGAAAGAACAAGATTTACTGGTTGGAGAGGGAGATCGCCGGAGAGCCTAGGGCGCCGGTGGGAGGGGAGGTGGGATTCTCATGTTAGGCATCCTCCACCTGGGTATGGCTCCTGCCAGTTGCCGATAACTCCATTACAGAACATCCCCCTCTTTCGTCTTCGTTCATCGGTAACCTTACTTGGAGCTATATTTTTATTCAGCACATGATATGAGTTTTGCTTGGAGCGTCATTTTATTTTATTTTGTTTTGCTTGTTGTTTGGATAAATCCCAAGATCTGACTTTCTTAAATGTTAGAGAGTCTTCACATAGTTACATAATTATTCGACTACTCATTGATCTTCACTTATATCTTTTGGAGTAGTTTGTCATTTGCTCTAGTGCATCACTTATATCTTTTTAGAGCACGACGGAGGTTTTATTTTGAAGAAATAGATGAACTCTCATGCTTCAATTATATTATTTTGAGAGTCTTAAACAGCATGTTAATTTGCTTGGGTTATAAAACTAGTCCTAATATGATGGGTATCCAAGAGGGATATAATAAAAACTTTCATATAAAGTGCATTGAATACTATGAGAAGTTTGATTCTTTATGATTGCTTTGAGATATGAAGATGGTGATATTAGAGTCATGCTAGTAGAGTAGTTGTGAATTTGAGAGATACTTGTGTTAAACTTTGTGATTCCCGTAGCATGCACCTATGGTGAACCGTTATGTGATGAAGTTGGAGCATGATTTATTTATTGATTGTCTTCCTTATGAGTGGCGGTCGGGGACGAGTGATGGTCTTTTCCTACCAATCTATCCCCTAGGAGCATGCGTGTGGTACTTCATTTTGATAATAATAGATTTTTGCAATAAGTATATGAGTTCTTTATGACTAATGTTGAGTCCATGGATTATACGCACTCTCGCCCTTCCACCATTGCTAGCCTCTCTAGTACCGCGCAACTTTCGCCGGTACCTACACCCACCATATACCTTCCTCAAAACAGCCACCATACCTACCTATTATGGCATTTCCATAGCCATTCCGAGATATATTGCCATGCAACTTTCCACCGTTCCATTTATTATGACACGCTCCATCATTGTCATATTGCTTTGCATGATCATGTAGTTGACATCGTATTTGTGGCAAAGCCACCGTTCATAATTTTTCATACATGTCACTCTTAAATCATTGCACATCCCGGTATAGCGTCGAAGGAATTCACATAGAGTCATATTTTTGTTCTAAGTATTGAGTTGTAATTCTTGAGTTGTAAGTAAATAAAAGTGTGATGATCTTCATTATTAGAGCATTGTCCCAGTGAGGAAAGGATGATGGAGACTATGATTCCCCCATAAGTCGGGATGAGACTCCGGACAAAAAAGAAAAAAAAGTGGCCATAAAAAAATGAGAAAGGCCCAAATAAAAAAATGAGAGAAAAAGAGAGAAGGGGCAATGCTACTATCCTTTTACCACACTTGTGCTTCAAAGTAGCACCATGATCTTCATGATAGAGAGTCTCCTATGTTGTCACTTTCATATACTAGTGGGAATTTTTCATTATAGAACTTGGCTTGTATATTCCAATGATGGGCTTCCTCAAAATGCCCTAGGTCTTCATGAGCAAGCGAGTTGGATGCACACCCACTTAGTTTTTTTAGCTTTCATAGACTTATTGAAGGAAATATGCCCTAGAGGCAATAATAAAGTTATTATTTATTTCCTTATATCATGATAAAAGTTTCTTATTCATGCTAGAATTGTATTAACCGGAAACATAATACATGTGTGAATACATAGACAAACAGAGTGTCACTAGTATGCCTCTACTTGACTAGCTCATTAATCAAACATGGTTATGTTTCCTAACCATGGACAAAGAGTTGTCATTTGATTAACGGGATCACATCATTAGTTGAATGATCTGATTGACATGACCCATTCCATTAGCTTAGCACCCGATCGTTTAGTATGTTGCTATTGCTTTCTTCATAACTTATACATGTTCCTATGACTATGAGATTATGCAACTCCCATTTGCCAGAGGAACACTTTGTGTGCTACCAAACGTCACAAGGTAACTGGGTGATTATAAAGGAGCTCTATAGGTGTCTCCAAAAGTACATGTTGGGTTGGCGTATTTCGAGATTAGGATTTGTCACTCCGATTGTCGGAGAGGTATCTATGGGCCCTCTCGGTAATGCACATCACTAAAGCCTTGCAAGCATTGCAACTAATGAGTTAGTTGCGGGATGATGTATTACGGAACGAGTAAAGAGACTTGCCGGTAACGAGATTGAACTAGGTATGGGATACCGACGATCAAATCTCAGGCAAGTAACATACCGATGACAAAGGGAACAACGTATGTTGTTATGCGGTCTGACCGATAAAAGATCTTCGTAGAATATGTAGGAGCCAATATGAGCATCCAGGTTCCGCTATTGGTTATTGACCGGAGACGTGTCTCGGTCATGTCTACATTGTTCTTGAACCCGTAGGGTCTGCACGCTTAAGGTTATGATGACAGTTATATTATGAGTTTATGCATTTTGATGTACCGAAGTTTGTTCGGAGTCCCGGATGTGATCACGGACATGACGAGGAGTCTCAAAATGGTCGAGACATAAATATTGATATATATTGGAAGCCTATGTTTGGATATCGGAAGTGTTCCGGGTGAAATCGGGATTTTACCGGAGTACCGGGAGGTTACCAGAACCCCCCGGGAGGTATATGGGCCTTAGTGGGCCTTAGTGGAAGAGAGGAGAGGTGGCCATAGATGGGCCGCGCGTCCCCCCCCCTTGGTCCGAATAGGACAAGGAGAGGAGGCTGGCCCCCCTTCTTCCTCTCTCTCCTCTTTTCCCCCCTCCGCGAATCCTATTCCAACTAGGAAAGGGGGGAGTCCTACTCCCGGAGGGAGTAGGACTCCTCCTGGCGCGCCTCCTCTTGGCCGGCCGCCCCTCCCCTTTGAGCCTTTATATACGGAGGCAAGGGGCACCCCTAGACACAAAAAGTTGATCCACGTGATCATATTCTTAGCCGTGTGCGGTGCCCCCTTCCACCATAGTCCTCGATAATATTCTAGCGGTGCTTAGGCGAAGCCCTGCGACGGTAGAACATCAAGATCGTCACCACGCCGTCGTGCTGACGGAACTCTTCCCCGACACTTTGCTGGATCGGAGTCCGGGGATCGTCATCGAGCTGAACGTGTGCTAGAACTCGGAGGTGCCGTAGTTTCGGTACTTGATCGGTCGGGCCGTGGAGACGTACGACTACATCAAACAAGTTAACACTTCCGTTGTCGATCTACAAGGGTACGTAGATCACACTCTCCCCCTATCGTTGCTATGCATCACCATGATCTTGCGTGTGCGTAGGAAATTTTTTGAAATTACTACGAAACCCAACAGTGGCATCCGAGCCTAGGTTTTATGTGTTGATGTTATATGCACGACTAGAACACAAGTGAGTTGTGGGCGATATAAGTCATACTGCTTACCAGCATGTCATACTTTGGTTCGGCGGTATTGTTGGACGAAGCGGCCCGGACCGGCATTACGCATACGCTTACGTGAGACCGGTTCTCCCAACGTGCTTTGCACAAAGGTGGCTAGCGGGTGACAGTTTCTCCAACTTTAGTTGAACCGAGTGTGGCTACGCGCGGTCCTTGCGAAGGTTAAAACGGCACCAACTTGACAAACTATCGTTGTGGTTTTGATGCGTAGGTAAGATTGATTCTTGCTTAAGCCCGTAGCAGCCACGTAAAACTTGCAACAACAAAGTAGAGGACGTCTAACTTGTTTTTGCAGGGCATGTTGTGATGTGATATGGTCAAGACATGATGCTAAATTTTATTGTATGAGATTATCATGTTTTGTAACCGAGTTATCGGCAACTAGCAGGAGCCATATGGTTGTCGCTTTATTGTATGCAATGCAATCGCGCTGTAATGCTTTACTTTATCACTAAGCGGTATCAATAGTCGTGGAAGCATAAGATTGGCGAGACGACAACGATGCTACGATGGAGATCAAGGTGTCGCGCCGGTGACGATGGTGATCACGACGGTGCTTCGAGGATGGAGATCACAAGCACAAGATGATGATGGCCATATCATATCACTTATATTGATTGCATGTGATGTTTATCTTTTTATGCATCTTATCTTGCTTTGATTGACGGTAGCATTATAAGATGATCTCTCACTAATTATCAAAAAGTGTTCTCCCTGAGTATGCACCGTTGCAAAAGTTCTTCGTGCTGAGACACCACGTGATGATCGGGTGTGATAGGCTCTATGTTCAAATACAACGGGTGTAAAACAGTTGCACACGTAGAATACTCAGGTTATACTTGACGAGCCAAGCATATACAGATATGGCCTCGGAACACGGAGATTGAAAGGTCGAGCGTGAATCATATAGTAGATATGATCAACATAGTGATGTTCACCAATGAAACTACTCCATCTCACGTGATGATCGGACATGGTTTAGTTGATTTGGATCACATAATCAGTTAGAGGACTAGAGGGATATCTATCTAAGTGGGAGTTCTTTAAGTAATCCTTGAGAAAGCAAAGTTGAAAGATGATGGTAGCAATTACACGGACTGGGTCTGTAACTTGAGGATTATCCTCATTACTGCACAGAAGAGTTACGTCCTGGAAGCACCGCTGGGTGCCAGGCCTGCTGCTGGAGCAACACCAGATGTTATGAACATTTGGCAGAGCAAAGCTGATGACTACTCGATAGTTCAATGTGCCATTCTTTACGGCTTAGAACCAGGACTTCAACGACATTTTGAACGTCATGGGGCATATGAGATGTTCCAGGAGTTGAAGTTAATATTTCAAGCAAATGCCCGGATTGAGAGATATGAAGTCTCCAATAAGTTCTATAGCTGCAAGATGGAGGAGAACAGTTCTGTCAGTGAGCATATACTCAAGATGTCTGGGTATTGTAATCACTTGATTCAACTGGGAGTTAATCTTCTGGATGATAGCATCATTGACAGAATTCTCCAATCACTTCCACCAAGCTACAAGAGTTTCATGATGAACTATAATATGCAAGGGATGAATAAGACTATTCCCGAGCTCTTCGCAATGCTAAAAGCTGCGGAGGTAGAAATCAAGAAGGAGCATCAAGTGTTGATGGTCAACAAGACCACTAGTTTCAAGAAAAAGGGTAAAGGGATGAAGAAGGGGAAATTCAAGAAGAACAGCAAGCAAGTTGCTGCTCAAGAGAAGAAACCCAAGTCTGGACCTAAGCCTGAAACTGAGTGCTTCTACTGCAAGCAGACTGGTCACTGGAACCGGAACTGCCCCAAATATTTGGCGGATAAGAAGGATAGCAAGGTGAACAAAGGTATATGTGATATACATTTTATTGATGTGTACCTTACTAATGCTCGCAGTAGCACCTGGGTATTTGATACTGGTTCTGTTGCTAATATTTGCAACTCGAAACAGGGACTACGGATTAAGCGAAGATTGGCTAAGGACGAGGTGACGATGCGCGTGGGAAACGGTTCCAAAGTCGATGTGATCGCGGTCGGCGCGCTACCTCTACATCTACCTTCGGGATTAATATTAGACCTAAATAATTGTTATTTGGTGCCAGCGTTAAGCATGAACATTATATCTGGATCTTGTTTGATGCGAGACGGTTATTCATTTAAATCAGAGAATAATGGTTGTTCTATTTATATGAGTAATATCTTTTATGGTCATGCACCCTTGAAGAGTGGTCTATTCTTATTGAATCTCGATAGTAGTAACACACATATTCATAATGTTGAAGCCAAAAGATGCAGAGTTGATAATGATAGTGCAACTTATTTGTGGCACTGCCGTTTAGGTCATATCGGTGTAAAGCACATGAAGAAACTCCATACTAATGGACTTTTGGAACCACTTGATTATGAATCACTTGGTACTTGCGAACCGTGCCTCATGGGCAAGATGACTAAAACGCCGTTCTCCGGTACTATGGAGAGAGCAACAGATTTGTTGGAAATCATACATACAGATGTATGTGGTCCGATGAATATTGAGGCTCGTGGTGGATATCGTTATTTTCTCACTTTCACAGATGACTTAAGCAGATATGGGTATATCTACTTAATGAAACATAAGTCTGAAACGTTTGAAAAGTTCAAAGAATTTCAGAGTGAAGTTGAAAATCATCGTAACAAGAAAATGAAGTTTCTACGATCTGATCGTGGAGGAGAATATTTGAGTTACGAGTTTGGTGTACATTTGAAACAATACGGAATAGTTTCGCAACTCACGCCACCCGGAACACCACAGCGTAATGGTGTGTCCGAACGTCGTAATCGTACTTTACTAGATATGGTGCGATCTATGATGTCTCTTACTGATTTACCACTATCGTTTTGGGGTTATGCTTTGGAGACGGCCGCATTCACGTTAAATAGGGCACCATCAAAATCCGTTGAGACGGCGCCTTATGAATTATGGTTTGGCAAGAAACGAAAGTTGTCGTTTCTGAAAGTTTGGGGCTGCGATGCTTATGTGAAAAAGCTTCAACCTGATAAGCTCGAACCCAAATCGGAGAAATGTGTCTTCATAGGATATCCAAAAGAGACTATTGGATACACCTTCTATCACAGATCCGAAGGCAAGACTTTTGTTGCTAAGTTCAGAAACTTTCTGGAGAAGGAGTTTCTCTCGAAAGAAGTGAGTGGGAGGAAAGTAGAACTTGACAAGGTAACTGTACCTGCTCCTTTATTGGAAAGTAGTGCATCACAGAAAACTGTTTCTGTGACACCTACACCAATTAGTGAGGAAGCTAATGATAATGATCATGAAACTTCAGGACAAGATACTACTAAACCTCGTAGATCAACCAGAGTGAGATCCGCGCCAGAGTGGTACGGTAATCCTGTTCTGGAAGTCATGCTACTACATCATGATGAACCTACGAACTATGAAGAAGCGATGGTGAGCCCAGATTCCACAAAATGGCTTGAAGCCATGAAATCTGAGATGGGATCCATGTATGAGAACAAAGTGTGGACTTTGGTTGACTTGCCCAATGATCGGCAAGCAATTGAGAATAAATGGATCTTCAAGAAGAAGACTGACGCCGACGGTAATATTACTGTCTACAAAGCTCGACTTGTCGCAAAAGGGTTTCGGCAAGTTCAAGGGATTGACTACAATGAGACCTTCTCACCCGTAGCGATGCTTAAGTCTGTCTGAATCATGTTAGCAATTGCCGCATTTTATGATTATGAAATTTGGCAGATGGATGTCAAAACTGCATTCCTGAATGGATTTCTGGAAGAAGAGTTGTATATGATGCAACCAGAGGGTTTTGTCGATCCAAAGGGAGCTAACAAAGTGTGCAAGCTCCAGCGATCCATTTATGGACTGGTGCAAGCCTCTCGGAGTTGGAATAAACGCTTTGATAGTGTGATCAAAGCATTTGGTTTTATACAAACTTTTGGAGAAGCCTGTATTTATAAGAAAGTGAGTGGGAGCTCTGTAGCATTTCTGATATTATATGTGGATGACATATTACTGATTGGAAATGATATAGAATTTTTGGATAGCATAAAGGGATACTTGAATAAGAGTTTTTCAATGAAAGACCTCGGTGAAGCTGCTTACATATTAGGCATTAAGATCTATAGAGATAGATCAAGACGCTTAATTGGACTTTCACAAAGCACATACCTTGACAAAGTTTTGAAGAAGTTCAAAATGGATCAAGCAAAGAAAGGGTTCTTGCCTGTGTTACAAGGTGTGAAGTTGAGTCAGACTCAATGCCCGACCACTGCAGAAGATAGAGAGAAAATGAAAGATGTTCCCTATGCTTCAGCCATAGGCTCTATCATGTATGCAATGCTGTGTACCAGACCTGATGTGTGCCTTGCTATAAGTCTAGCAAGGAGGTACCAAAGTAATCCAGGAGTGGATCATTGGACAGCGGTCAAGAACATCCTGAAGTACCTTAAAAGGACTAAGGATATGTTACTCGTATATGGAGGTGACAAAGAGCTCATTGTAAATGGTTACGTTGATGCAAGCTTTGACACTGATCCGGACGATTCTAAATCGCAAACCGGATACGTGTTTACATTAAACGGTGGAGCTGTCAGTTGGTGCAGTTCTAAACAAAGCATCGTGGCAGGATCTACATGTGAAGCGGAGTACATAGCTACTTCGGAAGCAGCAAACGAAGGAGTCTGGATGAAGGAGTTCATATCCGATCTGGGTGTCATACCTACTGCATCGGGTCCAATGAAAATCTTTTGTGACAATACTGGTGCAATTGCCTTGGCGAAGGAATCCAGATTTCACAAAAAAACCAAGCACATCAAAAGACGCTTCAATTCCATCCGGGATCTAGTCCAGGTGGGAGACATAGAGATCTGCAAGATACATACGGATCTGAATGTAGCAGACCCGTTGACTAAGCCTCTTCCACGAGCAAAACATGATCAGCACCAAGGCTCCATGGGTGTTAGAATCATTACTGTGTAATCTAGATTATTGACTCTAGTGGAAGTGGGACACTGAAGGAAATATGCCCTAGAGGCAATAATAAAGTTATTATTTATTTCCTTATATCATGATAAAAGTTTATTTTTCATGCTAGAATTGTATTAACCGGAAACATAATACATGTGTGAATACATAGACAAACAGAGTGTCACTAGTATGCCTCTACTTGACTAGCTCCTTAATCAAAGATGGTTATGTTTCCTAACCATGGACAAAGAGTTGTCATTTGATTAACGGGATCACATCATTAGTTGAATGATCTGATTGACATGACCCATTCCATTAGCTTAGCACCCGATCGTTTAGTATGTTGCTATTGCTTTCTTCATAACTTATACATGTTCCTATGACTATGAGATTATGCAACTCCCATTTGCCGGAGGAACACTTTGTGTGCTACCAAACGTCACAACATAACTGGGTGATTATAAACGAGCTCTACAGGTGTCTCCAAAAGTACATGTTGGGTTGGCGTATTTCGAGATTAGGATTTGTCATTCCGATTGTCGGAGAGGTATCTCTGGGTCCTCTCGGTAATGCACATCACTAAAGCCTTGCAAGCATTGCAACTAATGAGTTAGTTGCGGGATGATGTATTACAGAATGAGTAAAGAGACTTGCCGGTAATGAGATTGAACTAGGTATGGGATACCAACGATCGAATATCAGGCAAGTAACATACTGATGACAAAGGGAACAACGTATGTTGTTATGCGGTCTGACCGATAAAAGATCTTCGTAGAATATGTAGGAGCCAATATGAGCATCCAGGTTCCGCTATTGGTTATTGACCGGAGACGTGTCTCGGTCATGTCTACATTGTTCTCGAACCCGTAGGGTCCGCACGCTTAAGGTTACGATGACAGTTATATTATGAGTTTATGCATTTTGATGTACCGAAGTTTGTTCGGAGTCCCGGATGTGATCATGGACATGACGAGGAGTCTCGAAATGGTCGAGACATAAAGATTGATATATTGGAAGCCTATGTTTGGATATCGGAAGTGTTCCGGGTGAAATCGGGATTTTATCGGAGTACCGGGAGGTTACCGGAACCCCCGGGGAGGTATATGGGCCTTAGTGGAAGAGAGGAGAGGTGGCCATAGATGGGCCGCGCGCCCCTCCCCCCCTTGGTCCGAATAGGACAAGGAGAGGAGGCCGGCCCCCCTTCCTCCTCTCTCTCCACTTTTCCCCCCTCCGCGAATCCTATTCCAACTAGGAAAGGGGGGGAGTCCTACTCCCAGAGGGAGTAGGACTCCTCCTGGCGCGCCTCCTCTTGCCCCCCCCCTTTGAGCCTTTTATATACGGAGGCAAGGGGTACCCCTAGACACAAAAAGTTGATCCACGTGATCATATTCTTAGCCGTGTGCAGTGCCCCCTTCCACCATAGTCCTCGATAATATTGTAGCGGTGCTTAGGCGAAGCCCTACGACGGTAGGACATCAAGATCGTCACCACGCCGTCGTGCTGACGGAACTCTTCCCCGACACTTTGCTGGATCGGAGTCCGGGGATCGTCATCGAGCTGAACGTGTGCTAGAACTCAGAAGTGTCGTAGTTTCGGTACTTGATCGGTCGGGCCGTGGAGACGTACGACTACATCAACCAAGTTAACGCTTCCGTTGTCGATCTACAAGGGTACGTAGATCACACTCTCCCCCTCTCGTTGCTATGCATCACCATGATCTTGCGTGTGCGTAGGAATTTTTTTGAAATTACTACGAAACCCAACACTTATAGCTCTAGTGCATCCGTTGCATGGAAATCCCTACTCACTCACATTGATATCTATTGATGGGCAACTTCATAGCCCGTTGATACACCTAGTTGATGTGAGACTATCTTCTCCCTTTTTTTCTTCTCCACAACCACCATTCTATTCCACCTATAGTGCTATGTCCATGGCTCACGGTCATGTATTGCGTGAAGATTGAAAAAAGTTTGAGAACATCAAAAGTATGAAACAATTGCTTGGCTTGTCATTGAGGTTGTGCATGATTTAAATATTTTGTGTGATGAAGATAGAGCATAACCAGACTATATGATTTTGTAGGGATAGCTTGCTTTGGCCATGTTATTTTGAGAAGACGTGGTTGCTTTGTTAGTATGCTTGAAGTATTATTGTTTTCATGTCAATATTAAACTTTTGTTTTGAATCTTATGGATCTGAATATTCTTGCCACAATAAAGAAGATTACATTGATAAATATGTTAGGTAGCATTCCACATCAAAATTTCTGTTTTTATCATTTACCTACTCGAGGACAAGCAGGAATTAAGCTTGGGGACGCTCGATACGTCTTCAACGTATCTATAACTTTTTATTGTTGCATGCTATTATATTATCCATCTTGGGTGTTTTATATGCATTTATATGTTGTTTTATATGATTTTTGGGACTAACCTATTAACCTAGAGCCCAGTGCCAGTTTCTGTTTTTTCCTTGTTTTTGAGTTTTACAGAAAAGGAATACCAAACGGAGTCCAATTGACATGCCAATTTTTGATGATTTTTTATGGACCAAAAGAAGCCTCCGGAGTAAAAGAGTTGGGCCAGAAGAGTCCCGAGCCATCCACGAGGGTGGAGGGCGCCCTACCCCCCTGGGCGCGCCCCCTATCTCGTGGATGACTCGGAGACCCCCTTGGCGTGAGACCGACGCCAAAAATTCCTATAAATACAGAAACCCCCAGAAAAAAACCTAGATCGGGAGTTCCGCTGCCGCAAGCCTCTGTAGCCACCAAAAACCAATCGGTACCCTGTTCCGGCACCCTCACCGGTGGCCATCTTCATCATCCCGGCGCTCTCCATGACGAGGAGGGAGTAGTTCACCCTCGGGGCTGAGGGTATGTACCAGTACTATGTGTTTGATCTCTCTCTCGTGTTCTTGATTTGGCACGATCTTGATGTACCGCGAGCTTTGCTACTATAGTTGGATCTTATGATGTTTCTCACCCTCTACCTTGAAATGGATTGAATTTCCCTTTGAAGTTATCTTATCGGATTGAGTCTTTAAGGATTTGAGAACACTTGATGTATGTCTTGCGTGGGATACCCGTGGTGACAATGGGGTATTCTATTGATCCACTTGATGTATGTTTTGGTGATCAACTTGCGGGTTCCGTGACCTTGGGAATCTATGCATAGGGGTTGGCACACGTTTTCGTCTTGACTCTCCGGTAGAAACTTTGGGGCACTTTTTGAAGTTCTTTGTGTTGGTTGAATAGATGAATCTGAGATTGTCTGATGCATATCGTATAATCATACCCACGGATACTTGAGGTGACATTGGAGTATCTAGGTGACATTAGGGTTTTGGTTGATATGTGTCTTAAGGTGTTATTTTACTACGAACTCTAGGGCTGTTTGTGACACTTATAGGAATAACCCAACGGATTGATCGGAAAGAATAACTTTGAGGTGGTTTCGTACCCTACAATAATCTCTTCGTTTGTTCTCCTCTATTAGTGACTTTGGAGTGACTTTTTGTTGCATGTTGAGGGATAGTTATATGATCCAGTTATGTTATAATTGTTGAGAGGACTTGCACTAGTGAAAGTATGAACCCTTGGCCTTGTTTTGAAGCATTGCAATACCGTTTGTGCTCACTTTTATCATTAGTTACCTTGCTGTTTTTATAATTTCAGATTACAAAAACCTATATCTACCATCCATATTGCACTTGTATCACCATCTTTTCACCGAACTAGTGCACCTATACAATTTACCATTGTATTGGGTGTGTTGGGGACACAAGAGACTCTTTGTTATTTGGTTGCAGGGTTGTTTGAGAGAGACCATCTTCATCCTACACCTCTCACGGATTGATAAACCTTAGGTCATCCACTTAAGGGAAATTTGCTACTGTCCTACAAACCTCTGCACTTGGAGGCCCAACAATGTCTACAAAAAAAAGGTTGTGTAGTAGACATCAGCGTGGGGCAGACGGCTCCAGCGGCGACCCGCAGCGGCTCCGGCGGCTCCAGCAGCGACCCGCGGCGGCTCCAGCGCCGACCGCGGCAAGCGGCTCCAGTGGCGGCGGCGGGTGCGGAGAGCCCGGGCAGCCGGAGGCGGGGGCGCGACTGCGGAAGCCGCATCATGCGAGGAGCTGCAGCAGGGGCACGACAGTGGCGAGCCGTGCGTGGCGGAGGCGCGGCCCGGGCGTAGCAGGTGTGCGCGAGCGCGCGTGGTACGGGGACGGGGACCACGTTGCGCATGGCGAGGGGCGGCCACGAGCGCCGCGGGCGCGCGCATGCGGGTGCGGCTCGGAGCACGAGCTCCGGCGCTCGGCCACGGCGTTGATGCGGCAAGTAAACCGAGTGGGGGAGTAGAGGGGAAGCAGCGGGCGCTCACGATGGTGACGGGAAGCTGCACGGGGTGGTCGGGGATGCGGCGAAGAGCGGCTCCGGTAGTTTGCGGTGCGGCGAACTGCTCGTGAGGAGGAGAGGTTGTGCGGGCGAGAGGGTCACCGGAGAAAGAGATCGATGCGGCAGCGACCTTCACCGGAGGCGGAGAAGATGAAGTACTCCCGCGGCGGTTGCTCCGCACGCACGCAAGGCCGCGACACACCAGCACGGCCGAGGCGGCTCCAGCCGACGTGGTTGCGCCGCTGTCTCCAGTCCTGACCAACGCCGGAGAGGTGCTTCGCTGGGGTGTCGCCATGGAGAAGAGTGCGGAGTGCACAAGAGGTGTTCGAGGAAATGCCAGAGAGAGAGAGAGGAGGAGGAAGGAGATTGATGCTGACAGGTGGGTCCATCCTGTCAGAAAGGCGTTTAGAAGAGGCGAATCAAGCACTTTCGCGACATGGTAGTTTTTAGTCAAAGATTAGTGAAAAGTGATAGTTTTTTGCTCAAATTTGTAAAGTGATAGTTTATAGGCACGGTTTCACGAAATGTGATAGTTTTTTTGTTAAATACTCTAGACGAGGCCACCGCCTGCTCTCGAAGTCCATGTCCCTGTCCAGTACCAATCGTGCACAGAATCGCCGCGCTGTACTGCAAGCTCGGCGCCCCTACGGGTGCACGGCGCCTCATCGAGGGAGCGTCGCGGGGTGAAGCGGAAGGAGGCTGCAAGAAGGTGCTCCAGCTGCACGAGGAGATACCCGCGGCATCCAGCAGGGTAAGTGTGGAACACCCGCTTCGTGGTGCCCGACATTGACGAGGGCTCTAAGGAACATGCACTCGTGTACCACAACGAGCCATCTTTTTTTTTTACCTCTCTTCAAAAAAAAAACGAGCAATCTTTTTTGATTTTGCTCCTATCTCTACATCTCTGCTTAAATGGTGCTCACAGCGAAAGCTGGTTGCATTTTACTCTTTTCTACTCTCTCAGATCCTAAATATAGTTATGTCTTTTTAGAGATTCCAACATAGACTACATAAGAGGCAAAACGAGTAAATCTACAATCTAAAGTTATGTCTATATACATCCGTATGTAGTCCGTATTGAAATCTCTAAAAAGACTTATATTTAGAAACTGAGAGAGTAACATCCAACAGTGATCTTGATTTGCTAGTCATGCTCTCTCTAAGTAAGTGACATGGAGACTTTTAGAGGCACTTACATTGCTGATGCAAATGTAGTTATACACAGCATGTGAGATCTATGAATATGCCGAATGCTTTTCTATAGAAGCTTTAACAGTGGTCCCAGCTCCTGTATGGCTATCCTTATCTCAGTTTCTGTTACATCATGTTTCAACGACCTTGATGATCATAAAACAATCCATGATGCAGCTAGTTAAGTGGTTGTCTGCCTCTTCTTGCATATTGGGAGAGCGATTGGCTTTCTCAAACTTGTCTTGTCCGCTTGTCTCTGCTCCCTCCTTATGTAGTACAGTATCAGTTTTCTTCTTCTTCTCACAACCAATATATTTCTGCTTTTTCTCCACCCGGATTGACCCAAAACGCCTAATGCTGTTTTGGAAAATGACTGTAGGTCACATACTTAGTATAAGCTCCAGGCTTGGAGGAGACTGCCTTTTTTGCAGTTTCCAACTAATTTACCATGCCGACATATTTATTTAGTCCAATATTTTTCATATTATTTATATAATCAAGTGGGTTTCCGGATGGACCTGCGGGCCAAAAAACCTGGACCTGAAGCTAATTCCGATCGTCGAAAAGCTGAGCCGGGCAACAAGGAACAGATCTGTAGGGCATCACCTGTATCCCATTATGGACAACTTTTAATCATATTTTGGTCAGTTGTTGCGCAATACATCACTATGAATGGATAATTTAGCTAATCCTGTCTTGAGAATACCACTTTATATTTTAGAATCCTTTCAGTTTACAGGTTGTGTGGCTGTGCGCTTCAGGCCACTGCTGCTGATGCTGAGTGAGACTGTCAGCTAAAGCAACACATTTGATTCAGTGCTTTCCCATAAAACAGCAACGCCACCAGGTTTGTTTCTAGATCATTAAGTTTACTCCCAATTGAATGAAACCTCAGTATACATCCTTGCAAATAGGCAGTAGCTACTCCAGTATTTTGTGTTTGAGTGTGAGATAAGCGTCGCATTGATGAGGCTCATGAAGTTATTGTTCTCGCGGAGTGGGTTATACTGAATTCATGCTCCAGTCAATTCATTCAAAAGTCTGAACTGTGGGAGAGGATCGGACATTATACTCCAGCAGGTCACGTAGCTTTCCAGTTTTATGAAACATAGCAATTAGCAATATTCAACAAAATCGGTACTGATTTGTCTCTTTTGTTTTTTAAACAAGGCAGTACTGATTTGTCTCTGGAATTTATGGTGGATGGCGTATCTTGGTGTTTGATAAACAGTGCTCAATAAATGGTTTCCTTGAGTATGTTTGCAGTGATGTATGCAATGGTGCAAGGAAGTGATGGACCTTATCCGTTATGCTTATCACTCTCGAGTGAGCTGCACATGGAGAAAAGATCAGATGACGGTCCAGCCTGGAAGAACATGCATGCTGGAAGGTGGGGAGAAAGGAAAGGAAATGAAATGAAGCTATATGAGCCTATATGTACACCCGAACTAGCAAGGCAAGTCCATGTTACCCTGTTAGGCATAAACCCCGTGATCTGTTATGCATGCCTACTCCACTGCCTTCTTAAAATCTCATCTTCTTTTTCTGCGAGAATTTTTCACTTTCCTGTACGATAAATAACAACTGCATAGAAATGCTGCAATTGATTTTAATTATGACAGCATTTTATATACCAGGAATCCTGTCCTCATAATCTAACGCGTTTTCAGCCAAAAAGGGAAGAAATTCTAAAGCATTGTAAGCCGCCTTTTGCCCTACTTGTGTACCTGTCAGTTGAATTTTTTCCTCCACTCCATCCATTTCGAGCTTTCTAAAACACATCGATTACAAGATAACAAGAATCCATGTTGAGCCCACTTGCCTTCTTGCTGTGCTGCTATAAAGATGCGTCACTCGTCAATCTCCACAGCCTCTTACTATAATCTTCTGTGTCTCTCTCTGCATGCACATTGCTTGCTTGCCTATCTCATTGCTTTTGCATAATTTCCCTCAGATCCTGTCTTTCTGCTATTTTAATCCATGATTTCATCTTGCAGTTGCAGACAAGAACAGCGAGGCCAGCTCCAGCAATATGAGCCTGAACTCTGAAGAAGGTTTGATGTGCAAAGATATATCGCACTCGTCGCAATCTAGTGCCCCTTCCCTGGCCCATCCCCTGAGCCCATGCCGCTACCAGTGCGTCTCCACGCTCAGACGCCACTCCTCCTACGTCTCTGGCCTCGCCGTCGACGGCATCTCGCTCTACGTCTCCTCGTCGGACGGACACATCAGGCTGTGGCCACTGGACATGAGCAGCACGACCGTGCAACACGAGGGCTCTGTTGTTGCCGCCACCAATAGCTCCATAAAGTGCCTCATGGCCACCAGCGATGGTCTCGTCAGCGCCCACCAGGACGGCAAGATCAGGGTGTGGCAGCAGGCCGGCCGGCGGAAAGGCGGGAGCAGCCACCTCGCCCTCCACGGCGTGCTGCCGACCACCGCGGACTGCCTGCGCACGTTCCTGTTCCCCAAGAACTACGTCGACGTCCGGCGGCACAGGAGCCGCACCTGGGTGCACCACGTGGACGCGGTCACCGCGCTCGCGCTGTCCCCGGACGGCGGGTACATGTACTCCGTGTCCTGGGACCGGAGCCTCAAGGTGTGGCGCCTTCCCAGCCTCCGCTGCGTGGAGTCCATCACCCCGGCCCACAACGACGCCATCAACGCCGTCGCCGTGTCGTCGGACGGGCACGTCTACACCGGGTCGGCGGACCGGACGATCAAGGCGTGGAGGCGCCACCCGGGGCAGAAGAGGCTCGCGCTGGTCGGCACCATGGAGCGGCACAGGTCGGCGGTGAACGCGCTGGCGATGGGCGTCGGCGGGCTGGTTCTCTACTCCGGCTCGTGCGACCGGTCCGTCGTCGTGTGGGAGGGCTTCGACGCCGGAGGCGCGGCGTCCACCAGGACTCTCAGGGGGCACGCTGAGGCGGTGCTGTGCCTGGCCGCCGCCGGCGATGTGGCGTGCAGCGGGTCCGCGGACAGGACGGTGAGGGTGTGGCGACGGGGAGCGGAAGGCGAGTACTCCTGCTCGGCCGTCCTGGACGGCCATGGCGCGGCCGTGAAGAGCCTGGCATTGGTGTTGACGGGAGGCGACCACGGCAGCGAGTGCGAGGAGAGCCCGCGCGGTGGCTGCTCCGCGCTGATTTGCAGCGGTTCGTTGGACTGCAATGTGAAGATTTGGAGGGTGACTTGACTTGGTTTGTGCTAGGACTAAGCCGGCTTCTGAAACTGAGTTGACGAGAGTCTTAAAGCTGCACCGTGTTGGAAGGCTTGGAGCTGTGCTTCATGACTGCATTTTGATCCGTGCATGCCATGAAGATCGGGCCTTTGTCTCACTGGTTATCTTGTGTACTTCCATGGTGCGTTTTGGCGAGTTCACTGGTCTTCAAGTTGAGTTGAGTTGAAGGGAAAGCGTGTGTTTGGGAACGGGAGTGTATGTCCCAATCGGGGTGTCTCAGCTAGTTTGTCACATGTGTTTGCACTGGCGGCGCTGAGGGTATTCATGTGTATTCGTATGAATACCCATTATTGAGCGCAAAAAAAATAATTTAATACATAGCTGCAACGCACGGCCCACCGCTCGCTCCCTTCTCTCGCTCGTTGCCTCGTTCGGTCGTTCCCCAATCCCCTCCCCTGCTCGAAACCTAGCCGCCCAGGCCCCGCTCCCGCTCACCGAGTCACCGGCCGCCGCCCCGCCCTCATCCGCTCAGCGCCGCCGGTGCTCGCCGACGTCGCCGTCCGCCGGCCGCCCCTCAGACTGCATCGCTGCGAGCCTGCGACGCCGCCCCGCCCCGGCGCTCGCCGT
>NC_057812.1:158310814-158326400 GCF_018294505.1 Triticum aestivum | reverse complement strand
TGCATCGCTGCGACGCCGCCCCGCCCCGGCGCTCGCCATCCGCCGGCTGCCCCGCCCCAGCCGCCCATCGCCCGCCGCGGCGCCGCCCAGCGGCATCTTCTTTCTCCCGCCTGCGTCAGTGCCCTGCGTTCAGGTACAGTATTAAAGAAAACAAAGTTTCAGTTTTTTAGTTGATTCGATTTTGCAGCTGGAGTAGGATTCTTCCTTGTTTTGTTAATTTGTAGACAGTTTGTAGGATTCTGGCTTGTGGATGCAACGCACGGCCCACCATCATATCCTGTTTGTAGTCTGTAGATGCTAATTTCTTCCTTGTTTTGTTGTAATGTAGATGAAGAAGAAGAATGGGACTGGTGGTGGCAATAGGATTCTGGCTTTGTGGGAAAAAGCTTCAAAAGCAAAGAAGATTGATGAAACTTCTACACCGAATCAGAGTGCAGCTGCATCGGGTACTTGTACCTCTCATGTTCAGCTTGAGAGCAATTTGCAATTGGCGTTAGTGCAAGCACCGGATGCGGAATGTGAACCGGAGAGCAGAGAAGCAACCCCAACCCCAATTGATAAAGATGCTGAAACAAGTGATGCAGATGATGAACCAATGGAAGCAAATTTGGAGGCACTCGAACATGATCCTGGGAAGCGGATTCCCATCTCAATGTATGCTGTCAATGACCAAGATAGAGTAAGAAGAAGATATATTGAGATGAAGCCATGTCAACCAAAGAATCATAACTTTGAGTATACAAATAAAAGTGGAGTTGACCGTCGCTTTTGTCGTGCTTGGTTTAAAGAATTTCCATGGATTGAGTATAGTGTGACAAAAAAAAGTGCTTTCTGCTTTGTTTGCTATCTGTTCAAGGATAAGACAAAATATCCCGGTGGAGATGCATTTGTGAAGAATGGATTTAGGAACTGGAACATGAAATCGAGATTGAAGAAACATGAAGGTGAGGTTAGTAGTGCTCATGCTGAAGCTCAAGAGAAGTATGATATGTTCACTACACCACAAGCATCATTTAGGGAGTCTTTTGCTTCAAACACCTCACAATATAAGGCTTTGTATAAGCAGCGTTTGACATGGACACTCAAATGTTTGAGATTTCTATTGCACCAAGGCTTGGCATTTAGAGGACATGATGAAAGTGAAAACTCACTAAATAAAGGAAATTTTCTTGAGCTTTTAAATTGGCTAGCTGGAAATTTTGAAGAGGTTGATAGGGTTGTTCTCAAAAATGCTCCACAGAACTGCAAGATGACTCACCATGATATACAACATGAGTTAATAAAATGTTGTGCACAGGAGACTACAAAATTAGTCATTGAAGAACTTGATGGTAGCCACTTTGCAATACTTGCAGATGAGTCTAGTGATGTGTATCAGAATGAACAGTTGGCAATTTGCTTGCGTTATGTTGATAAGAAAGGAAGGGCTGTTGTAAGATTTTTTGGTGTTGCTCATGTTCAAGATACTACCTCTTTGACACTTAAAGCTGCAATTGAGCAAATGCTTATGAAGTACAATTTGACCTTTGCAATGGTTCGTGGGCAAGGATATGATGGAGCTAGCAACATGAAAGGTAATGCTAATGGCCTAAAAAAACTGATTATGGATGAGTCTCCTTCTGCCTACTATGTTCATTGTTTTGCCCATCAACTACAGTTAACTCTTTTGCTGTTGCTAAAGAGAGTGGTGATTGTACTTGGTTCTTTCAACAACTTGCACACTTGTTAAATGCTCTTGCCATGTCTTGTAAAAAGATGAGAATGCTTCGTATAGCTCAGGCTGAGGAACTCATTGATGCATTGGAATTGGAAGAAGTAGCAACGGGGAGTGGGCTGAATCAGGAAATGGGTTTGGGAAGGCCATGTGATACACGTTGGGGCTCTCACTTCAAAACCGTGAACCATGTCATCTGTATGTATGGTGCAATACGACGAGTCCTCATCAAGATTGGAAAAGAGTACCATGGTGCGGAGGCGCAAGCGGCTCTAACCATATGACACCATTTCGATCATTTGAGTTTGTTTTCATGGCACACTTGATGCAAGAAATATTTGGATACACAGATGAGTTGACTAGAGCTTTGCAAAAGCAAGACCAAGATATTGTTCATGCTATTGAGCTTGTTGATATCACAAAGTATCACTTGGAGGGTTTGAGGACTGATCCTGGATGGGATGATTTTCTCAAAAAGGTCACATCTTTTTGTACAAAGCATAAGATCAAAATTGTTGATATGGAGGGTCCTTACTGTCCCGCTGGCCGGCCTAGAAGGGGTTTCTTTAATGGTGCAACGAATTACCATCGCTTCAAAGTTGATATGTACGTGAGTGTCATTGATAGTCAAATTAGTGAGTTGAATGGCAGATTTGATGAGGTAAACACAGATCTACTTTCTTGCATGGCAGCATTTTGTCCACTTCGTCTATTTGCTGCTTATGATCAAGAGAAATTGGTTAGGCTTGCTACAAAGTTTTATGCTAATGATTTCACAAGTGATGAACTGGCAAGACTTCCATGGCAACTAAACATGTATGTTACTCATGTGCGTAGAGATGAAAGGTTTCAAAACTTGAAGAATCTGTGTGAGCTTTCAGTTATGCTTGTTGAGACAAACAAGCATGAACAATACTATATTGTTTACAAGCTTCTTAAATTGGTATTAATTCTGCCAGTAGCTACTGCTAGTGTTGAAAGGGTGTTCTCTTCAATGAACTATGTGAAGAATAAGCTAAGGGGCAAAATGGGTGATGATTACTTGAATAATTGTTTGGTTACATTTGTTGAGAGAGAATTCTTCAATCAAGTAAAGGATGAGAATGTCATCAATCTCTTCCAAAAAGGCGATCGCAAAGTTATATTGTAAGATGGGATATCATCAATCTGTCAATCAAGAGGTACTGGTGTCTTTATGTTTATGTATAATTAGTATGGTTTGATGCATTAAAAATTACTATTGTTGTACTGGTGTCTTTATAATACATTTAGAGTAATTTTTTTGTGCCAATGAATATCCAGCCTCAAAATCCTGGCGCCGCCACTGTGTGTTTGTCCATGAATATATGCACTAGTGGCAGTGGCGCGATCGGTCGGCTACCGGAGTGGTCAGAATTCAACGTGGAAGAACTGTGCAAATGATGATAACCGGTTTGCTATTCCTTAGTCGTCCTATAGGTACTTAGAATAACTTCAATGGTGCGACCCATTTCGTCTGCGGTTGTTCGTTTGGGTCGGCGCGGATAGAAAAGGCGGCCCAAGCCCAACGCGCTGACCCAAACGGACGCGCGTCCGTTTTTCGTCTGCGGGCGACCCATTCCCGGCCCATTTTTTAGCCTGATTTGCGTCAGCGCGGACACGTGACGGACGCGCGCGCTCGCCCTCTTTCTTCACCGGGCCCGCTGGTCGGTGGCACATTGGCCTCCCCTCTCACCACCCCCCTCCCCCGGCCAACAAGCAACCCTCGCCCCACCTCCTCTGTCACCGACGCCGCCGCCATTTTTGCCGGCGACTCTTCCAGCTGCCGCCGCCTCCACATCCGCCCAGCAACGCCGCCCCTGCCCCCAGTTGCCCGCCGCCGCCGTTTTGCCGCCGGGAGCAAACTGGTTCCCGCCGCCGCTTCCCCCACCGCACAGCCGCCCGCGACCAAGAAGACGCCTCGCCTCCCCCGCCACATCCGACCGGCACGCTCGTCGGACGCCGTCACACTCGTCGGACGCCGGCAGGGCAGCTAGCTGGCCTGTGGGTGCCGCGTCTCCCCTCGCCGGCCGTCTCCTTCTTCGACACCCGCAAGCTGTTTGACAGTTTGCCAAGGTACGAAAATGGACTCCGCCGACGAGTTCTTTTTCCATAATTTCCTTTGCGACTCCGACGATTCGTCGTCCGACGACGAGGAGGAGATATTGGCTGCCTGTTGGCCCACCGGTGAACTTTACTGTCAACGGCCACAACTACGACAAAGGGTACTATTTGGATGACGGTATCTATCCTCAGTGGACCACTATTGTCAAGACAATACCCAACCCTGTAGGAGAGAAAAGGAAAAGATTTGCCCAAGAGCAAGAGAGTGCTAGGAAGGATGTCGAGCGTGTCTTTGGTGTTTTGCAATCTCGATGGGGCATCGTTCGGTATCCTGCTAATACTTGGAGCACGCAGAAATTATGGGAGGTGATGACTGCTTGTGTGATCATGCATAATATGATCGTAGAAGACGAGCGCCCGGAACGTCTGTACGATCAAGGCTTTCAGTTTCAGGGTGAGAATGTTGTGCATGAGCATGGAGTAGCGGCAACATTTGAGCAGTTCACTCAGTTTCATGAGGACATGCGTGATTGGGAAACTCACGTGCAACTGCAAAATAATTTGGTTGAGCATATGTGGACTCATGTTGGCAACCAGTAAATGTATCTTATTTTATTCGTTTGCAAAACTATGTGAAACATTTTTATTTGTATTTGCCTTGTAAAACTATACTATTTATTTGGGCGGCTAAACTATTTTGCTTGTTATTTCATTTCACAATAGGGTTGAATGCAAATTAATGTAAAATTGGGCGGCCAGCCGGCCATGCTTGCACATATAGGCTGGCGCGTTGGGAGCGCTGCCGACCCATATAACAAACAGGGCGGAAGCCGGGCGGGCGGCCGACCCAAATGGACAAAAAGCGGACGAAATCGCCGTCCGTTTGGGTCGTCCTGTTGGAGTTGCTCTTATTGGTCAATCAAGTTATATGTGATCAATCCCACAAGAAAAAAAGGTTATATGTGATCAAGCCTACCACTAAAAATATAATTGTTGTCATGCAAACTTGTACTCCCTCCGTTTCAAAATAAGTGTCTCAAGTTTGTACTAGCTTTAAAGCAATAATACGGCCGTTCAGTTAGAAATAAAGAGTTTTGTTACAGATATATACAGCAGCAATACTGCCTGTCCACCTTATGCATGAACCACACGGACTCAAACTCATTCATCACCCATTCCTGGAACAAACTCATCATGCATGCTAAACGTGCTTGGCTTGGATAATGCCATCTGTAACCTCTTCCAAACCTCCCCAAAGGCTGATTATGGATTTATAAACAAATGCTTGAGGACAATCAGCAACCAATCGGTCAATATTAGTGGATAGATCTTGAGACTACAGCTCAAACCAGATCGTTTGTTAGCTGTGATAACATGATGTAATGTCCAAGTCATGGTGGTCACCAGCGGATTGGGGACGATAAAAAATCGAGGGCGTGGAGCAGAGGAACCGAAGAACAAGGGAATACTACAATAGAAGCACTACTTTGTGTCCAAAAATAAAAAAGAAATAAACGAGGGTCAACGGATCTTCGACGGCAACAAAGTTGCGTCGACGAGGTGGCATGGTCGTGCAACATGTGAGAGGGGTGGTGGAGACGCATACAAGAAGTGCTCTAGGGAGGTAGGAACGACGGTGGAAGGGTGTTGGGCCCGTGGCCACATCAGGTGAGAGAGATTGGAGTTGGTGAGCGATGGTTGGCTCGGGGAGATATAAGCTTTATGGGGAGAGAGAAAGAGAGAAGAAGGATTTTGGTGTGCCAGGGGTAGCTTTGCAGTGAGCCCAACTTGAGGTGGTGATGGACATGGATAAATGGGAGAAATGGCGAATCAGAGAATTTTTTGACAAATTTCTGACATTTAGGAGATGGCATTAGGTTTAAAAAAATTAAACCCTTTAAATATAAAAATGGGAGAGAAGTGCGAGAGGCCCTTGGAGATGCCCTTGGGGGAAATCCTGTAGGACACTCATTGCGCATTGATGATTTGCACATGGCGATCATCATGGGCCAGGCCCATTAGCAAGCAAGGCAGGACAATTTATTTACGTGCGTTCGCTACCATTGTTTTGGAGCAGCTTTTCGTGGTTCTTTAATTGTTCTTCATTCTTGTACCCCTAAAAAATGTGAACTTAAGGTTTTCTTATTTTTATTTCTATTATCATTTCTTTACTTTTCTATCATTTTTTCATCTTCATATTTTTCATTTAGAAAATATATTCAAAGAATTTATAAAAATTTTCAGGAATTTCTAAAAATATCCAAAAATATATATAAAATTTTCACTTTTATAAAAATAACATATTTGTGTTTTTATGAAGACAAAACAAAAACCACTTGAAAAGGGCAAAACCGGAAAAACACACACACACACACATACACACAAAAACACTCGAGCTACAATTTTTTTTGAGAGAGAACACTTGACCTATTGGGGAACGTGCATGCAATTTCAAAAAAATTCTACGCTCACGCAAGATCTATCTAGGAGATGCATAGCAACGAGAGGGGAGAATGTGTCCACGTACCCTCGTAAATCGAAAGCGGAAGCATTAGGTTAACGCGGTTGATGTAGTCGAACATCTTCAGGATCCAACCGATCTAGTACCGAACGTACGGCACCTTCGAGTTCAGCACACGTTCAGCTCGATGACGTCCCTCGAACTCTTCATCCAGCAGAGGGGCGAGGGAGAGTTCCGCCAGCACGACGGCGTGGTGACGGTGATGGTGATGTGATCCGCGCAGGGCTTCGCCTAAGCACTACGACGCAATGATCGGAGGAGTAAACTGTGGAGGGGGGCACCGCACACGGCTAAGAGAACAATTGATGTGCTATGGGATGCCCCCTGCCCCGTATATAATGGAGTGGAGGAGGAAGCGGCCGGCCAGGAGGGGCGCGCCATGGGGGGAGTCCTACTAGGACTCCACTCCTAGTAGGATTCGCCCCCCCCCCTTTTCCTTTCTTACCGGAGGGGAAAAGGAAGGAGAGGGAGAGAGTGAGGGAAAGGGGGGCGCCGCCCCCTCCTGTAGTCCAATTCGGACTGCCATGGGGGGCGGCCACCCCTTGCGATCCTCCTCTCTCTCCACTAAGGCCCATGTTGGCCCAATACTTCCCTGGGGGGTTCCGGTAACCCCTCGGTACTCCGGTAAAATACCCGAACCACGCGAAACCATTCCGATGTCTGAACACTACATTCCAATATATGAATCTTTACCTCTCTACCATTTCGAGACTCCTCGTCATGTTCGTGGTCTCATCCGGGACTCCGAAAAAACTTCAGCTACCAAAATACATAACTCATAATACAAATCATCATCGAACGTTAAGCATGCGGACCCTACGGGTTCGAGAACTATGTAGACGTGACCGAGACACATCTCCGGTCAATAACCAACAGCGAAAATTGGATGCTCATATTGGTTCCTACATATTCTACGAAGATCTTTATCGATCAAATCGCAATAACAACATACGTTATTCCCTTTGTCATCGGTATGTTACTTGTTCGAGATTCGATCGTCGATATCATCATATCTAGTTCAATCTCATTATTGACAAGTCTCTTTACTCATTCCGTAATGCATCATCCCGCAACTAACTCATTAGTCACATTGCTTGTAAGGCTTATAGTGATGTGCATTACCGAGAGGGCCCATAGATACCTCTCCGATACTCGGAGTGACAAATCCTAATCTCGATCTATGCCAACCCAACAAACACCTTCGGAGACACCTGTAGAGCATCTTTATAATCACCCAGTTACGTTGTGACGTTTGATAGCACATAAGGCGTTCCTCCGGTATTCGGGAGTTGCATAATCTCATAGTCAGAGGAATATGTATAAGTCATCAAAAGCAATAGCAATAAAAGTTAACGATCATTATGCTAAGCTAACGGAGGGTCTTGTCCATCACATCATTCTCTAATGATGTGATCCCGTTCATCAAATGACAACACATGTCTATGGTTAGGAAACTTAACCATCTTTGATTAATGAGCTAGTCAAGTAGAGGCATACTAGGGGCACTCTGTTTTGTCTATGTATTCACACATGTACTAAGTTTCCGGTTAATACAATTCTAGCAAGAATAATAAACATTTATCATGATATAAGGAAATATAAATAACAACTTTATTATTGCCTCTAGGGCATATTTCCTTCAGTCTCCCACTTGCACTAGAGTCAATAATCTAGATTACATTGTAATGATTCTAACACCCATGGAGTCTTGGTGTTGATCATGTTTTCCTCGTGGAAGAGGCTTAGTCAACGTGTCTGCAACATTCAGATTCGTATGTATTTTGCAAATCTCTATGTCTCCCTCCTTGACTTGATCGCGGTTGGAGTTGAAGCGTCTCTTGATGTGTTTGGTTCTCTTGTGAAATCTGGATTCCTTTGCCAAGGCAATTGCTTCAGTATTGTCACAAAAGATTTTCATTGGACCTGATGCACTAGGTATTACACCTAGATCGGATATGAACTCCTTCATCCATACTCTTTCATTTGCTACTTCCGAAGCAGCTATGTACTCCGCTTCACACGTAGATCCCGCCACGACGCTCTGCTTGGAACTGCACCAACTTACAGGTCCACCATTCAATATAAATACGTATCCGGTTTGTGACTTAGAGTCATTCGGATCAGTGTCATATCTTGCATCGACGTAACCATTTACGACAAGCTCTTTGTCAACTCCATAAATGAGAAACATATCCTTAGTCCTTTTCAGGTATTTTGGGATGTTCTTGACCGCTGTCCAGTGATCCACTCCTAGATTACTTTGGTACCTCCCTGCTAAACTTATAGCAAGGCACACATCGGGTCTGGTACACAGCATTGCATACATGATAGAACCTATGGCTGAGGCATAGGGAACGACTTTCATTTTCTCTCTATCTTCTGAAGTGGTCGGGCATTGAGTCTGACTCAATTTCACACCTTGTAACGCAGGCCAGAACCCTTTCTTTGACTGATCCATTTTGAACTTCTTTAAAACTTTATCAAGGTATGTGCTTTGTGAAAGTCCAATTAAGTGTCTTGATCTATCTGTATAGATCTTGATGCCCAATATATAAGCAGCTTCACCGAGGTCTTTCATTGAAAAATTCTTATTCAAGTATCCTTTTATGCTATCTAGAAATTCTGTATTATTTCCAATCAACAATATGTCATCCACATATAACATTAGAAATTCTACAGAGCTCCCACTCACTTTTTTGTAAATACAGGCCTCTCCAAAAATCTGTATAAAACCATATGCTTTGATCACACTATCAAAGTGTATATTCCAACTCCGAGATGCTTGCACCAGTCCATAAATGAATCACTGGAGCTTGCACACTTTGTTAGCACCTTTCGGATCGACAAAACCTTCTGGTTGCATCATATACAACTCTTCTTTAAGAAATCCATTACGGAATGCAGTTTTGACATCCATTTGCCAAATTCATAATCATAAAATGCGGCAATTGCTAACATGATTCAGACAGACTTAAGCATCGCTACGGGTGAGAAGGTCTCATCATAGTCAACTCTTTCAAATTGTTGAAATTTTTTTGCAACAAGTCGAGCTTTGTAGACAGTAACATTACTGTCAGCGTCAGTCTTCTTCTTGAAGATCCATTTATTCTCTATGGCTTGCCGATCATCGGACAAGTCAACCAAAGTTCACACTTTGTTCTCATACATGGATCCCATCTCGGATTTCATGGCCTCAAGCCATTTCGCGGAATCTGGGCTCATCATCGCTTCCTCATAGTTCGTAGGTTCGTCATGGTCTAGTAACATGACTTCTAGAACAGGATTACCGTGCCACTCTGGTGCAGAACGTACTCTGGTTGACCTACGAGGTTCGGTAGTGACTTGATCTGAAGTTTCATGATCATCATCATTAACTTCCTCACTAATTGGTGTAGGTATCACTAGAACTGATTTCTATGATGAACCACTTTCCAATTCAGGAGAAGGTACAACTACCTCATCAAGCACTACTTTCCTCCCACTCACTTCTTTCGAGAGTAACTTCTTCTCTAGAAAGGATCCATTCTTAGCAACGAATATCTTGCCTTCGGATCTTTGATAGAAAGTGTACCCAACAGTTTCTTTTGGGTATCCTATGAGGACACATTTCTTCGATTTGGGTTCGAGCTTATCAGGTTGAAGCTTCTTCACATAAGCATCGCAGCCCCAAACTTTAAGAAACGACAGCTTAGGTTTCTTACCAAACCACAATTCATATGGTGTCATCTCAACGGATTTATATGGTGCCCTATTTAACGTGAATGCAGCCGTCTCTAAAGCATAACCCCAAAATGATAGTGGTAAATCGGTAAGAGACATCATAGATCGCACCAATCTAATAGAATATGGTTCGATGTTCAGACACACCATTACGCTGTGGTGTTCCAGGTGGCATGCGTTGTGAAACTATTCCACATTGTTTCAAATGAAGACCAAACTCATAACTCAAATAATCACCTCCACGATCAGATCGTAGAAATTTTATTTTCTTGTTACGATGATTTTCCACTTCACTCTGAAAATCTTTGAACTTTTCAAATGTTTCAGACTTATTCATTAAGTAGATATACCCATATCTGCTCAAATCATCTGTGAAGGTCAGAAAATAATGATACCCACCGCGAGCCTCAACACTCATTGGATTGCGTACGTCAGTATGTATTATTTCCAATAAGTTAGTGGCTCGCTCCATTGTTCCAGAGAACGGAGTCTTAGTCATCCTGCCCATGAGGCATGGTTCGCAAGCATTAAGTGATTCCAAAAGTCCATCATCATGGAGTTTCTTCATGCGCTTTACACCAATATGACCTAAACGGCAGTGCCACAAATAAGTTGCACTATCATTATTAACTTTGCATCTTTTGGCTTCAATATTATGAATTTGTGTATCACTACGACTGAGATTCAACAAAAATAGACCACTCATCAATGGTGCATGACCATAAAAGATATTACTCATATAAATAGAACAACCATTATTCTCTGATTTAAATGAATAACCATCTCGTATCAAACAAGATCCAGATGTAATGTTCATGCTCAACGCTGGCACCAAATAACAATTATTCAGGTCTAAAACTAATCCCCGAAGGCAGATTTAGAGGCCGCGTGCCGACGGCGATCACATCGACCTTGGAACCATTTCTGACGCGCATCGTCACCTCGTCCTTAGCCAATCTTCGTTTAATCTGTAGCCCCTGTTTAGAGTTGCAAATATGAGCAACAGAACCAGTGTCAAATACCCAGGCGCTACTACGAGAATTAGCACTACAAAAAAAAGACACATCCGTGACATTTTGGGCCGAACGAAAAAAAATTATGTCATGCATATGACACTTCTATGACGATAATTGTGACAAAACCCGGTATCATCATAGATGTGGTGGGCTCCTACTTCTATGACAAAAAATCATGACAGAAAATGGGCTTTTCGTCCTGGGCGGGCCGGAGACGCAGCTGCATGACATTCTTTGGGCCGTCCATGACGGGAAAAATCATGGTAGAAGTGAGGGGGAGGAAAATTTCAGGGAGTTCCCGGTTACGGTGGGAGGTCGAGGGCCGAGCGATGCGTGTTTCTCTCGTACACGTACGCGCATGTGTGCGAGGCGTTGGCTCTAACTGAACCCGAGCGAGGCGTTGGGCTCTAACTGAACCCGAGCGATTGCACTGCAGGCTACGCGTTACTGAACCCGAGCGATCGATCAATGGCTGTTAATTGAACCCGATCGAGCGATTCCTTCGCTACTACTGCTAACTGAAGCCGATCGATGGGATGAACAGTGAGCGTTGCGGGGGGGTTTGGATGAACAGTGAGCGGTGGCGTTGCCTCTGGATGAACAGGACCCCGTGGTGTGGTGGAGGGTTGGATGAACAGTAGACGGTAGAGGGGTTCCCGTGGAGGGGTGGATGAACAGGACCCCGTGGTGTGGAGGGCTAGATGAACAGTAGATGATGGAGGGGTGCCCATGGAGGGGTGGTTGAATAGGACCCCGTGGTGTGGAGGGCTGGATGAACAGTAGACGGTGGAGGGGTGGTTGAACAGTAGCCGGTGGAGTAGCGCGCGGTGGAGGCTGGATGAGCAGGAGCCCGTGGAGGCTGGAGGAGGTCGACGGTGGAGATGAACAGTATCCCGTGGAGTCCCGTTTTGTGGTACGTCACACCCGTCCCGATGAACAGGACCCCCGTTTCGACCGTAGGAGGTCCGTTCATCCGTTTTATGGTACGCCACACCCCTCCCGATCAACAGGACCCCCATTTTGACCGTAGGAGGTCCGTTTCCTCCGTTTTGCGGTATGCCACACCCCTCCCGATCAACAGGACCCCCGTTTCGACCGTAGGAGGTCCATTTCCTCCGTTTTGCGGTACGCCAGACCCCTCCCGATGAACAAGATCCTGTTTCAAACGTGGCCGGTCGAACACAAGGCCGTTTCCTCCGTTCTGCGCTACGCCAGGCCTCGTTTCCATCGCCTGTTCCGTCCAAGCCCTCCCGATGAATATGACCACGCATTCCGTTCCGACCCAGCCGGTTGGCTCCCACGCGTTCTGTTGCCTCCCCATGAACATGACGCATTCCGTTGCCTCCCCATGAACACGACGACGATGCTGTTTCTCTGTTCCGACCCAACCATGTACATGAGCCCTCACCGTACGTATGCGCGAGTAGGCGTTCGAGACCCCGCCCATATGTACACATACGTGGCTGTATTTTCTTTCTTGCACCCTGGCCGCCGTACGTACGTGTACATGCTACGTGCGCGCCTCTACTACGACACGTACGCGCCTCTACTACGACACGTGCGCGCCTCTACATCCACCAGTATATATGTACATCACGTTCGCGACCAGAATGACAACGCTACGTACGCTTCGACCAGGTGGGTCCCGACTGTCAGGCACTTCCTTGCGTGCGAAGATGTAGCTGGTGGGTCCCAGCAGTCAGGGGGAAACGTTTTTTTCATGAAATACGGTGGCCCGTCCGGTGGGTCCCCGCTGTCAGGTGGAGGAATAATTATTTTGCATGTAATAAGGAGGCACTTCCTTGCTGCGGCCGTGGACCCAGCTGTCAGCCTCTCCACGTACATTCCATGTCCGATGCGAGCCGTTCCTTGACCACGTTGACCACGCCACGCCGAGAGCACCAGGGCGGTGGACGATGGCGACGCCTAGGAAGGGGACGACACGGAGCCGGGGAAGACGCGGCAGTGGATGCCCACGCGTAGAGGAGTACGAGGATTCACTGGTTCGCTGCGGTGTGAGGCTGCCGTCGTCGTAGAATAACAAGGGGTGTGGGTGAGTAGAGAGATGGCCTGGCCAACGGTGGGAGTAGTAGGGGGCGGTGAGGCTTCCGCCGCATCACAGCCGGCCACGGGAGGGAGGAGCACGAGGAACGACCGGCGCTGGTTTGGGCGGCTGGAGCAAGAAGACCAGAGGTTGAAGAAGCACTACGGCCGTTGGATGGACATCGTACGGTCACTGGAGCTAGAATCGTGCATATTGACTAAGTTGACAAAGCCCTCCGTCCCCGTCAACTTAGTAGGCCCACAAGTCTGCGTGCCACTATACTGGGTCCCAGCTAACAGGGGGAGTATTCATTTTTTGTGTGTAATAAGGAGGCACTTCCTTGTGTGCGAAGATATAGCTGGTGGGTCCGAGCTGTCAGTGGCGGTAACGTTTTTTTCGCGAAATACAGAGGCCCTTTCGGTGGGTCCCTGATGTCAGGTGGAGGAATCATTACTTTGCATGTAATAAGGAGGCATTTCCTTGCGTGCGACCGTGGACCCAGCTGTCGGCCTCTCCACGTACAGTCCACTTCAGATGCATGTCGGTCGTTGACCACGTTGACCAGGCCGCGCCAAGAGCACCAAGGCGGTGGACGACGGCGAGGCCTAGGAAGGGAACGACACGGAGGCAGGGAAGACTCGGCAGTTGTTTCCCACGCGGAGGGGAGTACGACTTTATGAGGGTTTACTGGTTCGTCTGCCGTCGCCGGAGAATAACAACAGGTGTGCCGACTTTACGAGGCCAGCGATGGGAGTACGGTGGGGCGGTGAGGCCTGCGCGGCAGCACAGTTGGCCACGGGGAGGAGGGAGCAGGCAGTCCCGCCGGCGCTTGTTTGAGCGGCTGGAGTAGGAAGAGCAGAGATTGAAGAAGCACGACGGCCGTTCGATGGACATCCAACAGTCACTGCTTGTGCGTCAACCTTTTAGGAAAGCCTCAAATATGTGGAAAACAGCATACAACCCATCTGAAGTTATTTCTAATAATTTACAGCCCATTTGCTAATTCTTAAGTGTTTTTGGAGCCCATATTCTTTTTGTTAGCATTATAGCCCATATTGTGGCCACGGTTAAAAAATTATAGTACGAAAATTTGCATAGTTCGGTGCGGTCCGAACTGTTTTTAATCCCGAAATTTTGACTCACATTCAAACTGATTTTAAAAACAAATGTATATCAATATAAAATCCAACAAATTTTCCACGCATAAAAATTAATGTAATTTAAAATCTCAAAATGAAAAAAGATATTTGAAACTAATTGCCGGCTTGATGTGTTTTAAAAATGTACAACCCATTTCTCATTACTGGTAGGCCATTTTCTCAGCCAACCGAATGAAGCTCTCCTTGTCTTGAAAGATTTGTAGCCCAACAGGCCTGACAAAGCGACTTACTTGGCAAATCACAAAAAAACTAGGCTGTGGCCGTGGACCCAGCTGTCAGCCTCTCCACGTACAGTACTCTTCCGATGGAAGTCGTTCGTTGACCACATTGACCACGTCGCGCCGAGAGCACCAAGGAGGTGGACGACGGTGAGGCCTAGGAAGGGGACGACGTGGAGCCGGGGAAGACGCGGCAGTAGATGCCCACACGGAGAGGAGTACGAGGGTTCACTGGTTCGACTGCAGCGTGAGGCTGCCGTCGCCGCAGAATAACAGGGGGTTTGGGTGAGTTGAGGAATAACCTGGGCCAGCGATGGGAGTAGTAGGGAGCGGTGATGTAACACCCCGGATGTAACTTTCCCAATTTGTACTCCAACTCTTGCCGTTTCGGCGTTAAGTTATTTTATTTTCTTTGGTTCGGGTTTTTGTCTCCGTGTGTTGTTATCTTTGTCATCCATCTCATATCATGTCATCATGTGCATTGCATTTGCATACGTGTTCGTCTCATGCATTCGAGCATTTTCCCCGTTGTCCGTTTTGCATTCCGGTGCTTCATTCTCCTCCGGTGGTCATTTCTACCTTTCTTTCGTGTGTGGGGATTAAACATTTCCGGATTGGTCCGAGACTTGCCAAGCGGCCTTGGTTTACTACCGGTAGACCGCCTGTCAAGTTTCGTGCCATTTGGACTTCGTTTGATACTCCAACGGTTAACCGAGGGACCGAAAAGGCCTCGTGTGTGTTGCAGCCCAACACCCCTCCAATTTGGCCCAAAACCCACCTAAACCTTCTCCATCATCTAGATCGTTCGATCACGATCGCGTGGCCGAAAACCGCACCTTATTTGGACTCTCCTAGCTCCCTCTACCTCTATTTAAAGTCCCCTCCCGAAATTCGCGGATCTCCTCTCTCCCAAACCCTAAAAATCCCCTCGCCACCGCCGCCGGACGAAATCCCGCCGACGGACATTGTCCGCTTCCCCCGCCAGCCACTCCGGGTGTGCCACATGGCGACCCGGCGCCCCACTTCGCCGCCTCCTCCGCCGGCCCGCCGCGGCCCTTAGCGGGCCCCCACGGGCCCAGTCGCCGCCACCCACACCCGGCGTGCCCGCGCC
>NC_057812.1:158273661-158310547 GCF_018294505.1 Triticum aestivum | reverse complement strand
GCCGTCCCGTCGTCCGCGGCCGCCTCTCCCCGCCGACCGGTCGCCGCTCCACTGGCGCCGCCTCCGCGCCGACCCCGCGTCAAGTCCGGCCACCGTTTTCCCTCTTCTCCGACAAGTCCGGCAAGAACTCCGGCGAGGACGGCGTCGAACCTCGATCCGCGTGCCCCCGGTCCAGATCTGAGAATATTAGGGTTGACCCAATTTTTTCCCTAAGTCCCTAAATTTTTTTACTCATGTTCATAGCCTCGTAACTTTGCATCCATAGCTCCGTTTTTGGCATATAGCATATCGAAATGTTCATCTCAGGGAGTACATCATTTCATTCCATTGCATCATTTTCTTTTGAGTTCATCTTGATGCCCGAAATGCTATTAGAAGAGGGCTACTTGAGATAATTGTCAGATCTGCTGCTCCATTTAGATATTTGTCATTTTTGCCATGATTATTGTGTGCATGATATGCCCATGAGTTCTACATATGTTTTGTTAAGGGCTCTGTCATCTTTCCAGAGGTGCAACCCATGTATTTTTGTGATGTGTGTGGTGACTAGCACAAGCTTGCAAAGTGAGGCACTTGGTAATTCTGCTTTCAGGGACTTAGCATTTCCACTAAGTCCTTGAGCTGTTTTTCTCATATGGCCATATGTTCATGTTGTTTCCTAGTGATCCGTGCCTCTTTTGAGGATGATCAGTAAGGATGTTTTGTTAATCTTGTAGTGCTCTATCCATCCGTGTCTTTGTTTGCAATTATGGAGCACCCTAGCTTGAGTCAATCAAGCTCTACTTTTGCTACTTTGTGAATCTGGGCAGATTGTCTACTTGTTAGCGATTTTGCCTAGGATGTTGTAGTTGATCCATGCATGCTATGCTATTGTTCTTGTCATGTCTAGCTTGCATTTTGTGTATTCTTGGTGGGTGTATGCTTAGCTTGTCATAACTTGCACCGTAGTGAGTGCATCGAGCTCGTAAACATGCCTACTTGAGTTATGTTTCAGCATGTGCCAGTTTTCACTAAGTTTGAAAACTGGTTATGTTTTTGCCATGTTCACATGCTTGCAATTGTATTTTCTGATCCCCTTTGGCTCAAGGTCACTAAGGGACTTTTGTTAAGCTCTTTGAGTAGCTCCATGCCATGCTTTACTTTGCCATGTTCAGTTCCTGTAGCATGTAGTTTTGTTGCTCCGAAGTGTGCTACCTGATCTGAAATTCCAGACAAGTGTTAATTTCACTAAGTCTGAGATCTGTTTACCATATGCATTTTTGCCATGCTTGTTTGAACCTGTTAATGGATGAATTGGCCGTATCTCAGTGCTAGACTTTTGTTAAGCATCATGAATGCATCCCTGCCATGTATTTTTATGCCATGTTTGGGTGTTGTGGCATGTTCATCTCATTGCATTTAGATGGTTACTTGCTGTAAATCGCAGACCGGTGTCATATTTAAATCGCTTGCCATTTCCAAACCGTAACTCCGATTCCGGCGTTCTTTATATCGTTTTCAAGCGATTTCATATCATCTTTCCAGTGGCACGCTTGGGTTCCCAAGTTGAGGCCAGGTTCATGCATCCCTTGTTGAATCTTGCATATGCATCCCGCATCGCATCCCGCATAGCATACCATCTTTGCATCTTATTGTTTGATCCTTGCACGTGGTTGATTGTGTCCTTGTTGCTTGTTTGTCCTGTTTGGGTAGAGCTGGGAGATGAGTTCGCTAACGAGGAGCCCGTTGAGTTTGCTTTCGAGGATCCAGTCAACTCTGACAACTGTGCAGGCAAGATGATCATACCCTCGAAATCACTACTATCTTTGCTTTGCTAGATTGCTCGCTCTTTTGCTATGCCAATGCTACGATGCCTACCACTTGCTTTCAAGCCTCCCAAATTGCCATGTCAAACCTCTAACCCACCTTGTCCTAGCAAACCGTTGATTGGCTATGTTACCGCTTTGCTTAGCCCCTCTTATAGCGTTGCTAGTTGCAGGTGAAGATTGGAGCCCGTTCCTTGTTGGAACATTTATTTACTTGTTGGGATATCATTATATTGCCATGTTATCTTAATGCATCTATATACTTGGTAAAGGGTGGAAGGCTCGGCCTCTCGCCTAGTGTTTTGTTCCAATCTTGCCGCCCTAGTTTCCGTCATATCGGTGTTATGTTCCCGGATTTTTGCGTTCCTTACGCGGTTGGGTTATAATGGGAATCCCTTGATAGTTCGCCTTGATTAAAGCTTTTCCAGCAATGCCCAACCTTGGTTTTACCATTTGCCACCGAGCCTCTTTTCCCCTGGGTTTCCGGAGCCCGAGGGTCATCTTATTTAACCCCCCCGGGCCAGTGCTCCTCTGAGTGTTGGTCCGAACCAGGCAGCCTGCGGGGCCACCTCGGGGAAACTTGAGGGTTGGTTTTATTCGTAGCTTGACCTATCTGAGTGTGCCCTGAGAACGAGATATGTGCAGCTCCTATCGGGATTTGTCGGCACATTTGGGTGGTGTTGCTGGTCTTGTTTTAACCCGTCGAAGTGTCTTGAAGAACCGAGATACCGAGTCTGATCGGAACGTCTTGGGAGGAGGTCTATTCCTTCGTTGACCGTGAGATCTTGTCATGGGCTAAGTTGGGACTCCCCTGCAGGGTTTTGAACTTTCGAAAGCCGTGCCCGCGGTTATGGGCAGATGGGAATTTGTTAATGTCCAGTTGTAGATAACTTTAACCTTAACTTAATTAAAATGAATCAACTGAGTGTGTTACCGTGATGGCCTCTTCTCGGCGGAGTCCGGGAAGTGGACACGGTGTTGGAGTAATGTTTTGCGCAGGTTGCTCTCTAGTTTCTCGCTCACACTTTGCCTCCTCTTCTCGCTCTCTTTTGCGAATAAGTTAGCCACCATATTTTTGCTAGTCGCTTGCTGCAGCTCCACATATAAATTTACCTTGCCATACCTATAAGCTTAAATAGTCTTGATCGCGAGGGTGCGAGATTGCTGAGTCCCTGTGGCTCACAGATTACTATTACACCACATGCAGGGCCTGATGATTCCGCTCCAGGAGACGCGCTTGAGCTCAAGTGGGAGTTCGACGAAGACTCTCAACGTTACTATGTTTCTTTTCCTGATGATCAGTAGTGGTGCCTAGTTGGGGGTGATCGGGACCGTGTCGCATGTTGGGTTATCTTTTATTTTGGCGCCGTAGTCGGGCCATGAGTGTTTGGATGATGTAATGTTATTTATGTACTTGATTGACGTGGCGAGTGTAAGCCAGCTATGTTATCTCCCCTTTTATTATCTATATTACATGGGACGTTGTGAAGATTGCCTAACTTGCGACATATGCCTTCAATGCGATTATGCCTCTAAGTCGTGCCTCGACACGTGGGAGATATAGTCGCATCGAGGGTGTTACAGGTGAGGCCTCCGCGGCATCACAGCCGGCCACGAGAGGCAGGAGCACGCGGCACGACCGGCGCTGCTTGATACGTCTCCAACGTATCTATAATTTTTGATTGCTCCATGCTATATTATCTACTGTTTTGGACTATATTGGGCTTTATTTTCCACTTTTATATTATTTTTGGGACTAACCTATTAACCGGAGGCCCAGCCCAGAATTGCTGTTTTTTGCCTATTTTAGTGTTTCGAAGAAACAGAATATCAAACGGAGTCCAAACAGAATGAAACCTTCGGGAACGTGATTTTCTCACCGAACATGATCCAGGAGACTTGGACCCTACTCCAAGGGAGCCAAGAGGCGGTCACGAGGGTGGGGGGGGGGTGCCCCCTGCCTCGTGGGCCCCTCGGAGCTCCACCGACGTACTCCTTCCTCCTATATATACCTACGTACCCCCAAACGATCAGAGACGGAGCCAAAAACCTAATTCCACCGCCGCAACTTTCTGTATCCACGAGATCCCATCTTGGGGCCTGTTCTGGAGCTCCGCCGAAGAGGGCCGTCATCACGGAGGGCTTCTACATCATCATAGCCCCTCCGATGAAGTGTGAGTAGTTTACCCCAGACCTTCGGGTCCATAGTTAGTAGCTAGATGGCTTCTTCTCTCTTTTTGGATCTCAATACAATGTTCTCCCCCTCTCTCGTGGAGATCTATTCGATGTAATCTTCTTTTTGCGGTGTGTTTGTTGAGACCGATGAATTGTGGGTTTATGATCAAGTCTATCTATGAATAATATTTGAATCTTCTCTGAATTTCTTTATGTATGATTGGTTATCTTTGCAAGTCTCTTTGAATTATCAGTTTAGTTTGGCCTACTAGATTAGTTTTTCTTGCCATGGGAGAAGTGCTTAGCTTTGGGTTCGATCTTGCGCTGTCCTTTCCCAGTGACAGAAGGGGCAGCAAGGCACGTATTGCATCGTTGCCATCGAGGATAACAAGATGGGGTTTATTTCATATTGCATGAATTTATCTCTCTACATCATGTCATCTTGCTTAAGGCGTTACTCTATTTTTAACTTAATACTCTAGATGCATGCTGGATAGCGGTCGATGAGTGGAGTAATAGTAGTAGATGCAAGCAGGAGTCGGTCTACTTGTCTCGGACGTGATGCCTATATACATGATCATACCTAGATATTCTCATAACTATGCTCAATTCTGTCAATTGCTCAACAGTAATTTGTTCACCCACCGTAGAATACTTATACTCTTGAGAGAAGCCACTAGTGAAACCTATGGCCCCCGGGTCTATTCTCATCATATCAATCTCCATCACTTTATATTTGCTTTGCTTTTTACTTTGCCTTTTACTTTTTGCTTTGCATCTCTATATCAAAAATACCAAAAATATTATCTATCATCTCTATCAGATCTCACTCTCGTGAGTGACCGTGAAGGGATTGACAACCCCTAATCGCGTTGGTTGCGTTGAGCTATCGTTTTGTGTAGGTACGAGGGACTTGCGCGTGGCCTCCTACTGGATTGATACCTTGGTTCTCAAAAACTGAGGGAAATACTTATGCTACTTTGCTGCATCATCCTCTCCTCTTCGGGGAAATCCAACGCAGTGCTCAAGAGGTAGCAAGAAGAATTTCTGGCACCATTGCCGGGGAGTCTACGCAAAAGTCAACATACCAAGTACCCATCACAATCCCTATCTCGCGCATTACATTAGTTGCCATTTGCCTCTCGTTTTCCTCTCCCCCACTTCACCCTTGCCGTTTTATTTGCCCTCTCTTTCCCAATCTCCTTCTCCTTCTCTTTCTCCGTTTGCCTTTTTCTCGCTTGCCTTTTGTTTGCTCGTGTGTTGGATTGCTTGTCTATCGCGATGGCTCAAGATACTACCAAATTGTGTGAATTCACCAATACCAATAATAATGATTTCCTTAGCACTCTGATTGCTCCTCTTGCCAATACTGAATCTTGTGAAATCAATACTGCTTTGTTGAATCTTGTTATGAAAGATCAATTCGCCGGCCTTCCTAGTGAAGATGCCGCTACTCATCTAAATAGCTTCGTTGATTTATGTGATATGCAAAAGAAGAAATACGTTGATAATGACTTTGTTAAATTGAAGCTATTTCCTTTTTCGCTTAGAGATCATGCTAAAGCTTGGTTTTTGTCTTTGCCTAAAAATAGTATTGATTCTTGGAACAAGTGCAAAGATGCTTTTATCTCTAAGTATTTTCCTCCCGCTAAGATCACCTCTCTTAGAAACTACATTATGAATTTTAAGCAACTTGACCATGAACATGTTGCACAAGCTTGGGAGAGAATGAAATTAATGATACGTAATTGCCCTACTCATGGTTTGAATTTGTGGATGATTATACAAATTTTTTATGCCAGATTGAATTTTGCTTCTAGAAATCTTTTAGATTCGGCCGCGGGAGGCACTTTTATGGAAATCACTTTAGGAGATGCTACTAAACTCCTAGATATTATTATGGTTAATTATTCTCAATGGCATACTGAAAGATCTACTAATAAAAAAGTGCATGCGATAGAAGAAATCAATGTTTTGAGTGGAAAGATGGATGAACTTATGAAATTATTTGCTGATAAGAATGTTTCTTCTGATCCTAATGATATGCCTTTGTCTACTTTAATTGAGAATAACAATGAATCTATGGATGTGAATTTTGTTGGTAGGAATAATTTTGGTAACAACGCATGTAAAGGGAATTTTAATCCTAGGCCTTATCCTAGTAATCCTTCTAATAATTATGGAAATTCCTACAACAACTCTTATGGAAATTTTAATAAGATGCCCTCTGAATTTGAGAGTAGTGTTAAAGAGTTTATGAATTCACAAAAGAATTTTAATGCTTTGCTTGAAGAGAAATTGCTTAAAGTTGATGATTTGGCTAGTGTCGTGGAATTGTCACGGCAGATGTCCTCTTGCAAGGACTTAGTCATGGAGCCATCGCAACTAAGAAGCTTAAAGGGGTTAATCGGGACAAAGGACGCGAGAGGTTTATACTAGTTCAGCCCCTTACGGTGAAGGAAGGCCTACTTCTAGTTGGTTGGTATTGCTTGAGGTTTCGATGACCAGGGAGCGAGATACGCTATGCCTGGCTCTCGATCAGTTGTTTCTTGCCCTAAGCCACTGGCGGGTCGTCCCCTTATATACATGGGTTGACGCCATGCGGCCTACAGAGTCCCGGCCGGCTCATAAATAGTGTCCGACTCGGTGACTAGTTATCTCTACCTTATGTTACAAGTCATGCCATTATGGCGGTTTGTCACTATGGGCCTTAAGTCGCCCGTGGGCTTTAAACCCTATGAACTGCCATCCTCATGCTGGGTCTTAGGCTTCCATTACGATGAGTACTCTTTGCATAACCCGGCCCCTCCTAGCCGGCTTTACTCAAATAGTTATATCCCCAACATTAGGCCCCAGATTGATTTGAATCGGTTAATGTCAATCTTTAAAAACCTTATGAACTGGTCTTCAGTCTTCTGTCTTGTGTGAGAATTGTAACCCGCCATGATGTCATCATATGGATCCGGGTTAAATCATCATGACATCATCTTCGATAAAAACTTGTATTTTAACCCATCATATCTTCAACGAATCTCCGTCTTTAATGGCCTTTCTGAAAATCGAGGCGTCGGGGCCGCTAGATAATGATGCCTTGGCCTCCTCGTTTCTTGCGCCGTCTCAGTCGGCCCCTTATAAATAAACACGACCTAGGTCTTTTTCATTTCCCCAGTCGTCTTCTTCCTTGCACCTCCTTCTCTGCCGCTCGAGCTCCGCCGCCACCACCGTCGGAATCCTCGTCTTCATCGACTCAGGTCGTTGCATCACCCTGATTCAGACTAGAAAGCGACGGCGAACCTCTGCTGCAGCTCCGCATCTGTAAGTCCCTTTTCCCTTCTGTCTTAGATCTGCATTATAGTGTTCATCGAGTTCGCAGGGTTCATCGAGTTCATCGGTGTTCATCATTGCCAGCGGCGGACCCTTGATGCGTTGTACCTCAGATGCCCTGTTTAGATCATTGAATAGGATAAAACTGCTGCGGTAACTGCTTTGTGCTTATCTCAAATGCAAATAGAACTGTTTTCCCTTATTTAGAAGCTTCCTTCGAGTGTATGAATTCCTCTGCCCTGTTTCTAGGTCTAGAAAATTTTCCTTTCCAAAGCATTGTTTGATCCAAAATAACATTTGCAATCTATGAAACATGTTTACTCCATACTTAGCCAAAAAACAGCGTTTGTTGACTCTGTTTCAGTCATAGTAGTTTGCATAACCGGTTTAAGATAACACCGGCCGTCAGCACCGCTTGCTTCTGGCGACTTAAGAAAACTTTGATCATCTTTTAACACCTGCAGTTGTTTAAATATTATCTCTTAGTTACCTGTATGTCATTAGGCCCCCTCTTAAGCCGCCATCTTAGATAACCCAACAATGTTTATTCTCCGGGTTATAATAAATCGGAAAATTTCTTTATCTTGTTTGTAGGCTTCAATTTTCATAATGGCACCCAAAGCTGTCAAACCCCCGGTGACCTGCAACTGGGTCCCACCCATTGTCACAGAGAGCAGATTGTCCGAATTTGTGAAGTCCGGCCATCTGCCCAAGAAGGAGGTCACATCTTATCGTGCTCCTGACTCGTCCGAGGAAAAAACTCATCCTAAAGAAGGAGAGGTAGTAGTCTTTACAGATCATATGAGCCGGGGCTTCGCTCCGCCCGGTTCAAAATTCTTCAGAGACGTTTTGCACTTCTTTGACTTAAGACCTCAAGACATCGGGCCTAATTCCGTGTCAAATATCTGCAACTTCCAAGTTTTCTGCGAAGTTTACCTTGGAGAAGAACCCAGCCTACCTTTATTCAAGGAATTGTTCTATCTGAACCGGCAGAATGAGCGCGCCAATGGGCCCAGTTTGGAACTTGGTGGCATATCGATTCAAAGGCGGAGGGACTGCCTGTTCCCTTACGCTGAATTACCGAGTCATCCGAAGGACTGGAACCAAACATGGTTCTACTGCCATGATTCTTCTCCGGCTGGTGAAAACCCGCTGCCCGGCTTTCGTGCATTACGCCTTGAATCCAGTCACCCACTGCCGGATAAGTTGTCTGCCATTGAACGTCTGCCGCTCTCCCCCAAGATCAAAAAGATTAAAGCTCTCTTGGGGAACAGCTTGGATGGTATTGACTTGGTCCGAGTCTGGGTTGCGTGGAGAATAATTTCGTTAAGCCGCCGCCCCGGCTTAATGTGTGACTACTCAAGCAAGAAAGATGACCCTCAGCGTCATAATCCTGACGACTTACCAGATGACGTAGTGGAAGCTACAACTCAGTCTTTGTTGAAGGAGGGCACGGTGAACAGTAACGCCTTCGGCTTACTCCCCTTTTGCAAGAAGAACCCGGCCCCTACAGTAAGTTTCCAGCCGTCGGGTTATTTTTATCATGTTATACTATATCCTTACTCTTAACCCTTTATAACCTTTTACAGGCAAACGACAACTTCTGGAAAGTTCAGTATGATCATGAGGCGGCCAAGAAAGCCAGGGCAGCCAAGAGGGCCGAAAGGAAAACCGCCAAGCCCACCACTTCGAGGAAAAGGAAGCCAAGCGCCTCTGAGATGTTTCAGCTTGATGATTCTGATGATAATGGGAAAGAGGTAACTTTTCATTTTCCCTTTCTCCTTTATCATTACCTTGCTGATATTTAACCTTCTTTCAGGAAGACACGGGCAACAGCCAACCCGCCGAGGAAGAGGTAACTATAATCTCCTCCGACTCCGAGCTTCAGCCGCGTTAGAAAATTCGAAGAGTAACCCGGAAAGTAAGATTTTCACATCCTTTGGCTTACCAAGACCCTGACTTTCTTTTGAAGCAACAGCAATTTGAAAGCCGGAGGTAGACCCGGACAAGCAAGGATGCAGAACTCTCCTCCAGCTTGCCTGATACAATCAGGAAGCGTCGGACTGAGGTTATCTTCGACTTATCCCCTTTTTTTACCTTTGGCGGGTCTAATTCGTCAACCTCTCAATTCGTCTGACTCCCATTATCAGGATACATCTCCTTCATCCGGCGAGTCTATGCAGTCAAGCATGCCGGCTTTTAAGACTGCCCCTGTAAGACAAATTTATTTACCTTATGCTCTTCCTTATGTCTTTGTACTCAATCTTCCGTTTTATCAATAGCGTGCAAGTGAAAGCCAGGAAGAAATCAAAGAAAGATAAGCCGGCCCAGGACCCGGTTGTAACTGAGCCGGCGCCTGGAACAGCCGCGCCTGAAACTTCTGTTCACGGGCAGCCGCCTTCATTATCTCATGATGCTCCTGCAACCTCTTCTGACCCGCCTGCTGAACAAGTTATCAATGATTCTGTTAACCTGGAGGCTCCTAGCCCCGCCAAGGCAGATGACCCGGAAGTTGAGTTTCTGAAAACTCAATTTGTTGAGCCGGCACAACCCACTATACTTGCCAAATGTTCTGCCAAAGAGGAGTTGCTAGAACGCCGTAGGGCCAAGATGGATATCACCGACTATACTCATTTGAGTATCGGAGAAATCGTCTCAGGCTACATCAACCAGGTGCAAAGCAGCCGTGACCTGGAAATTGACATGGTGAAGCAAGTATAGCAAAAGTCTGAGGTATGACTTATTCTTCCTTAATTGCAATTATACTTACTGTACCAGCCCCCAAGTCTATTGCTTATGAATAAATATGCTGTAGACTTAGAAATATTGTTAGAACTGCTTGTCCGGCTTAAAAAGAAAATATGTAAACCGGAGGTAAAAATACCTTTAACTTTCGATACACATTAGCCCCCAAGTGTCAAATACCTTTGCTTGCAAAATGTTTGGGACTTAGTACCCAAGACCGGCTTAATAATGAAGAAAGCTTCGGTATGCATTAGCCCCCAAGTGCCAAGTATCTTTGCTTGCAAAGTGCTTGGGACTTAACATTGTTTATCATGATTCTGACTGTAACTGGAATAATGCAGGCTACCATAAGTCAATTTGAGTCGGAGATTGCTGACCTGAAGAACTACCTGGCAGCTCAGGAACTTGAAATTCAAAAAGCCAACTCCAAATTTGAATTCAGCGTCTCTGAACAAGAGAAGTTGAAGAAAACTTTTGAATCGGAGAAGAAAATCTGGGCTGACGAAAAGGCCTTACTGGTGACCCGGGCCGAGACAGCAGAAGCATCATTTGCAGAAGTAAACACTGAACTGTCCGGCTTAAAGGATCAGATATCTCAGATGGTCTCAGCAATCTTTGGTGAGTACCAGTATGTGAAAATTTTAAATACTGCAAACCTTTCGTTGATAAATACCTTAATTCTTATCTCCGGTTTACCTTATGCTTTTAATCAATGTAGGCCCCAGGGGTACCAACCTTAAGCAAAATATGCTGATCAAGCTGAAGGCAGTGTATACACTGGTGGAACAACTTTACACCGGGTCACAACATGCTCTGGCCGTTGTGGCTTTATCCAATGATGTTCCTTATCTCCTTCAAGATGTGCTAAAACGGCTTGCCGTACTCCCTCAACGGGTTCAAGAGCTAAGGCGGGCATCCACAAGAGCCGGGGCGATAGCAGCGTTGAGCCGGGCTAAAGCATTTTATCCTGAACTTGACCCGGCCGACATTGCTCTTGGATACCCAAGTCTAAAGGAGGATGGCACCTTATTTGACGAAGCAGACTTCAATGCCTGTGTGAAAGACATACGCCCGTGGCTACTCTTATTGGGAATGATATCAATTTGACCAAATATCAGGTGGGTTACGATAAGGAGAACCGGAGGATTCCAACACCTCATTATCATGAAGTCAGCCTGGTTCCTCCAACTCGTAAGCACACTTTTACCCCTGAAGTCGACTCCACCGGCTTAATAGATGATGAAGCTGAGTTTGAAGCCTTGAGTGGCATTGACTGGACCTCGTCATCCTTCCAGGACAGTTCAAACGGCGGAGAGGCGGAGAAGGATAACCCGGAAGCTTCAGGTCAACCCCAAGAGTAAATCGCCAGGCGTCATATGCTTGTGTCCTTGTATTAAAAACAATGCCTCATCATTCAGACTCGGGGAGTCTTGTAATAGAGTAGAGAATACTTTGAATTTTGTCATGCCCTCGTGCATGCTGATGGCGCTTTAATACTTGCATACAACGCTGTTGCTATGCACTCGCAGTTTATATTAATCTGTTATGTCCTTTGAAAAGTATCTTATATTGCCCTGCACATAAGACAAACAGAAATCCCTGGGCGACTTGTCGCTTTAGAGGGTCACATAAGCTTCTGATAACCCGGAATATACACCGAATGATAACAGGAAATCCAACTTGTGATTAAACTTGATAGATGTAATCATAATGATATACCTGTGACGCTTACAGTTATTTTTCCGGCTTATGTAGCCCAACCCCTGAGATTGAGTTTAACTCTTGAAAATTGACACATAAAGTTCACCTGGTACTTATCAACCTGATGTAACCGATGTTAAGCCGGAGGATGACAGTACACTCCTTGTATTTTCAAGAGATGCTCAAGATAACCAAGTATAATGAATAAAATTTACAAGGCTTCTGATTCGAATACGATCAGTGAACCATTCCAAAGGGGTTAAGCTAAGATTCGGATACGATCATATAGCCCCCAGTGGTTGTGGTGATGCCGATCAAGTGGGTATCGACAGCTATGTTCTGTTTGGTTCGAATACGACCTATGTTTGAACAGGAAGCCCCCAAGTGACCATAAGAGTTGTTTAATGACGCTGATTCAAATACGATCCACGTCAGACCCAAAGGGGTTAAGCTATGATTCAAATATGATCAAGAAGCCCCCAAGTGGGTTTGGCAGTATGCCGGTCAAGTGGGTATCGACAGCTATGTTCTCTTTGGTTCAAATACAACCTATGTTTGAACAGGAAGCCCCAAAGTGACCATGGCTAGATTCAGATATGATCATAAGCTAGACCAAAGGAAAAGCCGGATTTAGATATGACCCGCTTCCTCTTGGTTATCTCCACCACCTGACAAAAAACACATAAACCTTTGTTGGGAGTGGAAAAAAGGACAGAGGTCCTGCTTTATTGCTTTATGTAATATATACATAGTAGAAATATATACACATTAGAGCCGGTGGCTCAAGTATAGTAAGGCCGAAGATGAGCTATATTCCACGGCCGGCGGGTCTCCTGCTCCGATTTACGTGAGTCTTTGTGCCCTCGAACATCGATAAGATAGTATGACCCGTTGTTCAGATTCTTGCTGACCACAAAGGGTCCTTCCCAAGGAGGGGATAGCTTATGCATGTCAGATTGATCCTGGATGAGCCAGAGTACTAAATCGCCTTCCTGAAAAGTTCTGGACCTAACCCGGCGGCTATGGTAGCGGCGCAGGTCTTGTTGGTAAATCGCCGAGCGGGCTATTGCCAAGTCTCGCTCTTCGTCCAATAGGTCAAGTGCATTCTGACGAGCTTTTTCGTTGTCTGCCTCAACGTAAGCCGCCACGCGAGGTGAGTCATGCTGGATGTCACTTGGCAGAACCGCCTCTGCTCCGTACACCATGAAGAAAGGTGTGTAACTCGTGGATCTGTTAGGTGTAGTGTTGATGCTCCAAAGCACAGAGGGTAACTCCTCCACCCAACAACCCGGCGTCCGCTATAAGGGGACCAAGAGCCGGGGCTTGATACCTTTCAAGATCTCTTGATTAGCTCTTTCCGCCTTGACCATTGGACTGAGGATGAGTCACAGCCAAAACGTCAAGCCGGATATGCTCTCGTTAACAGAACTCTTCCATGGCTCCTTTGGAGAGGTTAGTGCCATTATCAGTTATGATACTATGTGGAAAGCCGAAACGGAAAATCACCTTTTTCATGAACTGGACCGCCGTGGCTGCATCACACTTACTGACTGGCTCCGCCTCAACCCACTTTGTAAACTTGTCAACTGCTACCAAGAGGTGTGTCTTTTTATCCTTAGACCTTTTGAAAGGTCCAACCATGTCAAGCCCCCAGACTGCAAACGGCCAAGTAATTGGAATCATCCTCAATTCCTTAGCCGGCACATGAGCTCGTCGTGAGGACTTCTGACATCCGTCGGATTTACTGACCAGATCTTCTACATCAGCATGAGCCGTCAGCCAATAAAACCCATGACGGAAAGCTTTGGCCACAAGAGATTTTGAGCCGGCGTGATGACCACAATCACCTTCATGAATCTCCCGAAGGATCTCCTGGCCCTCTGTAGGCGACACACAACGTTGAAACGCTCCAGTGACGCTGCAGTGATGTAACTCACCATTGACAATTGTCATAGACTTGGACCGCCGAACGATTTGTCTTGCCAAGGTCTCATCTTCAGGCAACTCTCCCCGGGTCATGTAAGCCAAATAAGGCACTGTCCAATCCGGGATAACATGGAGAGCCGCCACCAGCTGTGCCTCTGGGTCTGGTATTGCCAGATCTTCCTCTGTAGGTAACTTAACAGAAGGATTATGCAGAACATCAAGAAAGGTTTTAGGCGGCACCGGCTTACGCTGAGATCCTAGCCGGCTTAAAGCATCAGCCGCCTCATTCTTCCTTCGATCAATGTGCTCCACCACATAACCTTTGAAGTGCCCAGCCACCGCGTCAACTTCACGATGATAAGCCGCCATAAGGGGATCTTTGGAGTCCCAGTTGCCTGACACTTGTTGGGCCACAAGGTCTGAGTCTCCTAAGCACCTTACCCGGCTCAAGTTCATCTCTTTGGCCATCCGGAGACCATGGAGTAAGGCCTCATACTCAGCTGCATTGTTAGTACAAGGAAACATAAGCCGGAGCACATAACAAAATTTGTCACCTCGAGGGAAAGTTAACACGACTCCAGCCCCCGAGCCTTCCAGCTGCCTGGACCCATCAAAGTGAATCATCCAATATGTGTTCTCGGGCTTCTCCTCAGGTGCTTGTAGCTCTGTCCAGTCATTGATAAAATCCACCAAGGCTTGAGACTTAATGGCAGTACGCAGCACATACTTTAAACCATGAGGCCCGAGCTCAATGGCCCACTTGGCGACTCGTCCCGTGGCCTCTCTGTTCTGGATGATGTCTCCCAAGGGGGCAGAACTCACCACAGTAATAGGGTCACCTTGGAAATACTGTTTCAGTTTCTGGCTTGCCATGAACACTCCGTAAACCAGCTTCTGCCAATGAGGGTACCTTTGTTTTCACTCGATGAGCACCTCACTGACATAATAAATCGGCCGTTGAACCAGATGCTCCTTACCGGCCTCCTTGTGTTCCACCACAATTGCAACACTGAAGGCTCGTGAATTAGCAGCCACGTATAACAGCAAAGGCTCTTTGTCAATAGGAGCTGCAAGAACCGGTGGCTCAGATAACTGCTTCTTCAAATCCTCAAAGGCAGCATTAGCCGCATCACTCCAGACAAAGGTGTCTGCCTTCTTCATCATCTGATACAATGGCAGGGCTTTCTCCCCTAACCGGCTTATGAACCGGCTTAACGCGGCAACATGACCCGCCAGTCGCTGAACATCATTGATGCACACCGGCTTAGCCAAAGAGGTGATTGCTTTGATCTTCTCCGGATTAGCTTCAATGCCCCTGTTTGAGACCAAGAATCCCAAAAGCTTGCCTGCAGGTACACCAAATACACACTTCTCCGGGTTAAGCATCATCTTGTAAACCCGAAGGTTATCAAAGGTTTCTTGGAGATCAGATATCAGGGTTTCCGTTTCTCTGGACTTCACCACTATGTCATCCACATAAGCATGAACATTGCGCCCAATCTGATTATGGAGACAATTCTGTACACACCGCTGATAAGTCGCCTGGGCACTCTTGAGCCCAAAAGGCATAGACACCTAGCAGAAGGCTCCAAATGGAGTAATGAAAGCCGTTTTCTCCTGGTCCTTAACTGCCATTTTGATCTGATGATAACCAGAGTAAGCATCCAAAAAGCTCAAATGCGCACAACCCGCCGTAGCATCAATGATTTGATCAATACGGGGGGGAGCAAAAGGATCAGCCGGACAAGCCTTATTTAAGTCCATATAATCCACACACATCCGCCAGGTGCCGTTTTTCTTAAGCACAAGCACCGGGTTAGCCAACCACTCCGGGTGAAAGACTTCAATAATGAACCCAGCCGCTAAGAGCCGGGTGACCTCCTCTCCAATAGCTTTTCGTCGTTCCTCATTGAATCGCCGCAGAAACTGCCTGACCGGCTTATACTTCGGATCAATATTAAGAGTGTGCTCAGCGCGTCCTCTCGGTACACCCGGCATGTCAGAAGGTTTCCATGCGAAGATGTCATGATTCTCACGGATGAACTCGATGAGCGCGCTTTCCTATTTAGGATCCAAGTTGGCACTGATGCTGAACTGCTTAGATGAATCACCTGGAGTAAAATCAACAAGCTTAGTCTCTGCGGCCGATTTAAACTTCATGGCCGGGTCATGCTCCGTGGTCGGCTTCCTGAGGGAGGTCATATTTGCCGGATCAACATTGCTTTGATAAAACTTGAGCTCTTCTGATGCACAGACAGACTCGGCATAAGCCGCGTCACCTTCCTCGCACTCCAGGGCCACCTTACGACTTCCATGCACAGTAATAGTGCCCTTATAACCTGGCATCTTGAGCTGCAAGTAAACATAACATGGCCGCGCCATGAACTTGGCATAAGCCAGCCGCCCGAACAAAGCGTGATATGGACTTTTAATTTTGACCACTTCAAAGGTTAACTTCTCAGCCCTGGAATCATGCTCATCTCCAAAAGCCACCTCCAGCTCAATCTTACCCACAGGATAGGCCGACTTACCCGACACCACTCCATATAACCACCCTGATTATATGGATGGCTCTGATAACCTGACTGCTGTTGTTGCTGTTGACCTCCTTGACCTGACTGCTGTTGCTGTTGACCTCCTTGACCAGGCTGCTATTGGTTATAACCACCCTGATTTCCCTGAAAGCCGGGACCTGAACCGCCGCCCGAGCCATGAAAGCCGCCAGCTCCTGATCCGCCGCCCGGGCCTTGATTGCCATCAAACATGTTGGAATTCTTGAAGGCTTTCATGATTGCACAATCCTACCATAAGTGAGTCGCTGGATGTTCCTGGGTGCAATGTCTCGGACAAGGCTCATTGAGTAGCTGTTCCAGAGATGGACCTGACCCGCCAGACCGAGGGGGCGGTTTCCCCTTGCGTTTCTGATTGTAAACTTGCGCATTAGCCACAAATTCCGGGTTACCGTCTGCCTTACGCTTATTGCCTCATTGATTTGCCGGGTTATGCTGCTGACCCTTTCCGTTACCATTCTTCTTTCCCTTCCCTGTCTTTTCCTCGTCAGACACGGGATCCTTGGTACTATCAGAATCGGCATACTTGACTAAAGCCACCATCAGCGTCCCCATATCATTGCAATCACGCTTAAGATGCCCCAGCTTCTGTCTCAGAGGTTCAAAGCGGCAATTCTTCTCTAGCATAAGAACTGCTGAGCCGGCATCCATCTTGTCAGATGAATGTATTATCTCTTTGACCCGGCGTACCCAGTGCGTCGTGGATTCACCTTCCTCTTGCTTACAATTTGTCAGATCCACAATTGACATAGACTGCTTGCAAGTGTCCTTAAAGTTCTGGATGAATCGAGCCTTTAGCTCTGCCCATGAACCAATAGAATTGGGTGGTAAGCCCTTTAACCAAGAACGGGTCGTCCCATCCAACATCATGGTGAAGTACTTAGCCATCGCTGCATCACTGACCTCCAGCAGTTCCATGGCCATCTCATAACTTTCGATCCACGCCCCCGGCTGTAAGTCGGCCGTGTAATTCGGCACCTTCCGAGGCCCCTTGAAATCTTTGGCCAGACGTACATTACGTAGGGTCGGTACCAGACAAGGAACACCTCCGGTTCTAGTAGCAACTCCCGCCTCAATAGAAATCGTTGGATAAGCCGGTAAGTCCTGTTGGTCTGCGAGCTGATCCGCTAGCTGAGCCGCCCGCTCGTCCTCTTGACGTATTCAATCCTGCACCGGGTTATACCCGCCCGGCTGGTTCCGGCGCCGCGCACTGCTTGACACGGCCTCTGTCTCCATGTGTCTGCTGTAACTCGGGCTCTGATTCTGACGAGGCGGAGCTAGCCAGGGCGGAGGAGTTGAGTGAATCCTGTCCCGGCTGTAGGAGTAGGTCTCTTGCTGAGCCAGAGCTGTTTGGACAAGTTCCCTGATCCTCCGGGTTTCCACCGCTGTCGGATCATCACCATCCACTGGGAGAGCCGCCAAACGTGCTGATGTTGCGATTAAGTTTTCCATGGGGTTGGATAAGTGACCCAGAGGTATTGGTACGTAATGGGGTGGTGCCATACTCCCGTAAAGAGGCGCCGTCACCTGAGGCTGGATCGGGCCTCCCGCTCCGGATGTCATAAACTGGTTTGCCCCTGGCGGATTACTTGGGCCGGCTCCGGGTGTAGCAAAAAGATTCCGAGGATCATAAACCTGAGGTAAACGGGACTGAGTTTTCTGATGTCTCCTCCTCATTACCTCATTAGATGCGTTCAGGCTCATATTGAGCTGAAAAGCCTCTGTCTGAAGCTATTGCGCCCATGCGTCCAAAGCCGCCCGCTCCTTAGCCAACCTAGTATCTTCAGCTGCTAAGGTTTCCTTAGCCCGAGCAATTTCCTCACAAAACCTGTGCCACCTCTGCCTCATGCTCAGACTGGTTCGCAGGGATGACGGTGACAATTAACAGGGCCGTAAGTCTATCCATGAGATCCATCAGCGCCTGAGCCAGTGAGTGCAGAGGGCCTCCTGCCCCGGCTGCTCCTAACACGGACGTTATTGCTGCTGAAGCCGTAGAATTTTGGCCGGGTTGAGTGCCAGCCATGTAAACTCCTACCCAGTTGGGTGATTCTAAGGGGTCCGGAATAGTGTTGCCATTGGAACAGCCCCCAAGCACGCCATCTTGAACTTGATACAGCGAATCTGTTGAGCCGGCGGACGACTCACCGTCAGAGAGGACGGCCGGCTCAGCATCACCTTCAGATCCTTCAGAAAGTTCACCTACGTGGATGCAACCCACAAAGGCACGCTTCACGACGGGTCGAGCTCGGGCGGGTCTCGCACGCTGAGCCGTCTCGACGAGGTCGGTGCACTTGTCCGGCTCAGGGCCCGGCTCACCGATCCGGCCGATGAAGACGTGAATTCCGCCAAAGGGGACCCGGTACCCGTACTCAATTGAGTCGGCGTCGGGGCCCCAACCTTCGTCGTCGATGTAGATCTTGCCGCGACGACTCTTGGTCATCCGGCCAACCGCGTATCCCTTGAGCCCTTCGAAGCTGCCCTTCAAGAACTCAAATCCATCGTGCGCTGGCCCCACGGTGGGCGCCAACTGTTGTGGAATTGTCATGGCAGATGTCCTCTTGCAAGGACTTAGTCGTGGAGCCATCGCAACTAGGAAGCTTAAAGGGGTTAATCGGGACAAAGGACGCGAGAGGTTTATACTAGTTCAGCCCCTTATGGTGAAGGAAGGCCTACGTCTAGTTGGGTTGGTATTGCTTGAGGTTTCGATGACCAGGGAGCGAGATACGCTATGCCTGGCTCTCGATCAGTTGTTTCTTGCCCTAAGCCGCTGGCGGGTCATCCCCTTATATACACGGGTTGACGCCCTGCGGCCTACAGAGTCCCGGCCGGCTCATAAACAGTGTCCGACTCGGTGACTAGTTATCTCTACCTTATGTTACAAGTCATGCCATTATGGCGGTTTGTCACTATGGGCCTTAAGTCGCCCGTGGGCTTTAAACCCTATGAACCGCCATCCTCATGCTGGGTCTTGGGCTTCCTTTAAGATGAGTACTCTTTGCGTAACCCGGCCCCTCCTGGCCGGCTTTACTCAAATAGTTATATCCCCAACAACTAGGAAATAGAATTTCTCTTGAGGTTGATTCTTTAAAGCTGAGATCAATTCCTCCTAAGCATGATATCAATGAATCTCTCAAAGCCATGAGAATTTCCATTGATGAGTGCAAGGAAAGAACCGCTAGGATGCGTGCTACAAAAGATGCATTTATTAAAGCGTGTTCTTCCAATTGCTATGAAAATCAAGATGAAGATCTAAAAGTTATTGATGTTTCCCCTATCAAATCTTTGTTTTGCAATATGAATCTTGATTAAACTGAATATGATCTTCCTTTACCTAGAAGGCGTTCCAAAAATTCGGAGTATTTAGATCTTTATGATGAAATTGATGAAAGTGGGATTGAAAGAAATAAAACATTAGATGTTGCTAAACCCACTATATTGGATTTCAAGGAATTTAATTATGAAAGTTGCTCTTTAATTGATTGTATTTCCTTGTTGCAATCCGTGCTAAATTCTCCTCATGCTTATAGTAAAAAAAAGCCTTTACCGAACATATTGTTGACGCCTTGATGCAATCTTATGAAGAAAAACTTGAGTTGAAAGTTTCTATCACTAGAAAACTCTATGATTAGTGGGAACCAACTATTAAAATTAAAATTAAAGATCATGAGTTTTATGCTTTGTGTGATTTGGGTGCTAGTGTCTCCACTATTCCCAAAACTTTGTGTGATTTGCTAGATTTCCGTAATTTTGATGATTGCTCTCTAAACTTGCATCTTGCGGATTCCACCATTAAGAAACCTATGGGAAGAATTAATGATGTTCTTATTGTTGCAAATAGGAACCATGTGCCCGTAGATTTTATCGTTCTTGATATAGATTGCAATCCTTCTTGCCCTATTATTCTTGGTAGACCTTTCCTTAGACGGTTGGTGCGATTATTGATATGAAGGAAGGGAATATTAGATTCCAATTTCCATTAAAAAAGGGCATGGAACACTTTCCTTGAAAGAAAATAAAATTTCCATACGAAACTATCATGAGAGCCACTTATGGATTGCCCAACAAGGATGGCGACACCTAGATCTATCCTCGCTTTTATGCCTAGCTAGGGGCGTTAAACGATAGCGCTTGTTGGGAGGCAACCCAATTTTATTTTTAGTTTTTCTGTTTTTTCTTCTGTTTAGGAATAAATAACCCATCTACCTTCTGTTCGGATGTGGTTTTGTGTTTTAATTAGTGTTTGTGCCAAGTTAGACCTATTGGATCTTCTTGGATGATAGTTATTTGATCTTGCTGTAATTTCCAGAAACTTTGTGCTCAGTGCCCGAATTATTAAAAATCACCAGAACGTGATAAAATACTGATTCCAATTTCTAATGATCAATAAACAAATTGTATAGATCGTACAATTTTGGTAGTTTTTTTTTGGAGTTGCAGAAGTTTGCGTTAGTTACAGATTACTACAAACTGTTCTGTTTTTGACAGATTCTGTTTTTCATGTGTTGTTTGCTTATTTTGATGAATCTATGGCTAGTAAAATAGTTTATAATCCATATAGAAGTTGGAATACAGTAGGTTTAACACCAATACAAATAAATAATGAGTTCATTACAGTACCATGAAGTGGTCTTTTGTTTTCTTTCTCTAACGGAGCTCACAAGATTTCTGTTGAGTTTTGTGTTGTGAAGTTTTCATGTTTTGTGAAGTAAAATTACCGATGGAACAAGGAGTGGCAAGAGCCTAAGCTTGGGGATGACCATGGCACCCCCAAGATAATCCAAGGACACCAAAAAGTCAAAGCTTGGGGATGCCCCGAAAGGCATCCCCTCTTTCGTCTACTTCCATCAGTAATTTTACTTGGAGCTATATTTTTATTCACCACATAACATGTGTTTTGCTTGGAGCGTCTTGTATTATTTGTGTCTTTGTTTGTTAGTGTGCCACAATAATCCTTGCTGTACGCACCTTTTGAGAGAGCCATACATGAATTGGAATTTGATAGAATACTATATGTGCTTCACTTATATCTGTTGAGTTATGTAGTTTTGCTCTATGTGCTTCACTTACATCTTTTGAGCTTGATAATTTTGCTCTATGTGCTTCACTTAGATATTTTAGAGCACGGTGGTGGATTTGTTTTAAAGAAATTATTGATCTGTCATGCTTCACTTAGATTATTTTGAGAGTCTTAATAGCATGGTAATTTGCTTAATAATAATATGCTTGGTGTTCAAGATTTGTGAAACTTTCTTTTGAGTGCGTTGAATACTAAGAAAAGATTGATGCTTGATAATTGTTTTGAGATATGAAGATGGTGATATTAGAGTCATGCTAGTTGAGTAGTTGTGAATTTGAGAAATACTTGTGTTAAAGTTTGTGATTCCCGTAGCATGCACCTATGGTGAACCGTTATGTGATGAAGTCGGAGCATGATTTATTTATTGATTGTCTTCCTTATGAGCGGCGGTCGGGGACGAGCGATGGTCTTTTCCTACCAATCTATCCCCCTAGGAGCATGCACATAATACTTTGCTTTGATAACTTCTAGATTTTTGCAATAAGTATATGAGTTCTTTATGACTAATGTTGAGTCCATGGATTATATGCACTTTTTCCCATCCTTCCACCATTACTAGCCTCTCTAATACCGCGCACCTTTCGCCGGTATCATACACCCACCATATACCTTCCTCAAATCAGCCACCATATCTACCTATCATGGCATTTCCATAGCCATTCCGAGATATTTTGCCATGCAACTTTCCAATGTTCCGTTTATTATGACATGCTCCATCATTGTCATATTGCTAGCATGATCATGTAGTTGACATCGTATTCGTGGCAAAGCCACCGTTCATAATTCTTTCATACATGTCACTCTTGATTCATTGTGTATCCCGGTACACCGCCGGAGGCATTCATATAGAGTCATATTTGTTCTAAGTGTTGAGTTGTAATTGTTGAGTTATAAGAAAAATAAAAGTGTGATGATCATCAATTTTTAGAGCATTGTCCCAAGTGAGGAAAGGATGATGGAGACTATGATTCCCCCATAAGTCAGGATGAGACTCTAGACGAAAAAAAATAGGCCATAAAAAAAGAGAAATAAAAAATTGAGAGAAAAAGAGAGAAGGGACAATGCTACTATCCTTTTACCACACTTGTGCTTCAAAGTAGCACCAAGATCTTCATAATAGAGAGTCTCCTATGATGTCACTTTCATATACTAGTGGGAATTTATCATTATAGAACTTGGCTTGTATATTCCAATGATGGGCTTCCTCAAATTTCCCTAGGTCTTTGTGAGCAAGCGAGTTGGATGCACACCCACTTAGTTTCTTTTGATGAGCTTTCATATACTTATAGCTCTAGTGCATCCGTTGCATGGCAATCCCTACTCACTCACATCGATATCTATTGATGGGCATCTCCATAGCCCGTTGATATGCCTAGTTGATGTGAGACTATCTTCTCCCTTTTTTGTCTTCTCCACAACCACCATTCTATTCCACATATAGTGCTATATCCATGGCTCACGCTCATGTATTGCGTGAGGATCGAAAAAGTTTTGAAAATGTTAAAGTATGAAACAATTGCTTGGCTTGTCATCGGGGTTGTGCATGATTTAAATACTTTGTGTGGTGAAGATTGAGCATAGCCAGACTATATGATTTTGTAGGGATAACTTTCTTTGGCCATGTTATTTTGAGAAGACATAATTGATTTGTTAGTATGCTTGAAGTATTATTATTTTTATGTCAATATGAACTTTTGTCTTGAATCTTTCAAATCTGAATATTCATACCACGATTAAGAAGATTTGCATTGAAATTATGCCAAGGAGCACTCCGCATCGAAAATTCTCTTTTTATCATTTACCTACTCGAGGACGAGCAGGAATTAAGCTTGGGGATGCCTGATACATCTCCAATGTAACTATAATTTTTGATTGCTCCATGCTATATTATCTACTCTTTTGGACTATATTGTGCTTTATTTTACACTTTTATATTATTTTTGGGACTAACCTATTAACCGGAGGCCCAGCCCAGAATTGCTGTTTTTTGCCTATTTCAGTGTTTCGAAGAAACGGAATATCAAACGGAGTCCAAACGGAATGAAACCTTCGGGAACGTGATTTTCTCACCGAACGTGATCCAGGAGACTTGGACCCTACTCCAAGGGAGCCAAGAGGCGGTCACGAGGGTGGGGGGCGCCCCTCCCTAGGGCGCGCCCCCCTGCCTCATGGGCCCCTCGGAGCTCCACCGACGTACTCCTTCCTCCTATATATACCTACGTACCCCCAAACGACCAGAGACGGAGCCAAAAACCTAATTCCACCACCGCAACTTTCTGTATCCACGAGATCCCATCTTGGGGCTTGTTCTGGAGCTCCGCCGGAGAGGGTCGTTGTCGGTGTCAAAACCGGCGGATCTCGGGTAGGGTGTCCCAAACTGTGCGTCTAGGCGGATGGTAACAGGAGACAAGGGACACAATGTTTTTACCCAGGTTCAGGCCCTCTCGATGGAGGTAAAACCCTACTCCTGCTTGATTAATATTGATGATATGGGTAGTACAAGAGTTGATCTACCACGAGATCGGAGAGGCTAAACCCTAGAAGCTAGCCTATGGTATGATTGTTGTTATTGTGCCCTACGGACTAAACCCTCCGGTTTATATAGACACCGGAGGGGGCTAGGGTTACACAGAGTCGGTTAAAATGGGAGGAGATCTACATATCCGTATTGCCAAGCTTGCCTTCCATGCCAAGGAGAGTCCCATCCGGACACGAGACGAAGTCTTCAATCTTGTATCTTCATAGTCCAACAGTCCGGCCAAAGGTTATAGTCCGGCTGTCCGGATACCCCCTAGTCCAGGACTCCCTCAGTAGCCCCCAAGCCAGGCTTCAATGATGATGAGTCCGGCACGCAGATTGTCTTCGGCATTCCAAGGCGGGTTCTTCTCCAAATTCCGAGTACCTGCTAAATAGTGTCCGGCTTCTTGTGAATGCTGCGCTCCTTGGCTTCTGCGTCCAATAATGGCCACCTTCCACGTGTCAAGCGAAGGTGAGGAGTCTGGCTGTTTTTACATTTACCCCTTGGCTATGCAAATGAACTGCCTATTAAATAGACGAGGACTCTCAGATCCAAACCACACCATCCTCCCGCAGCGAGCATTCATCGGAGCGCGCCTGAAAAGATCCATTCCAACATGGCCGGTCAGTGCAGCTCCTCCCCTCGTTCCCCCAGCCCCAAGCCTGGAGATTGGGAGAGGTGTTCCGTCCCGCACAGCCAACTAGTGAAGCTTCATACTCAGGGATTTCTCCCCCCAGCGTATATGGTCCCGGTTCGAGCCGGGCTCGCCACCTATAATGGCGGGGAGCAGGCGGAGAGCTTTCCCAACCCCTCTAAGGGAGAGCGGGTATGCCTTGTCCCTTATTTGTTAAGGGGGCTCGGATTTCCAATCCATGCATTCCTCCAAGGGCTCCTGGAGTTCTACGGCCTCCAGTTGCATAACCTTACCCCTGCCTCCATACTTCACATCGCTGGCTACGTAGCCTTTTGCGAGCTGTTCTTGGGCTGCGAGCCTCATTTCGCACCGTGGAAGAAGTTGTTCTGCCTTGTGCCCCGTTCACAGAGGGGGTCAATATATCAGGTGGGCGGAGCCGAAGTATGGCGCATCGCCGGGACCGGATACCTATCTGGAACCCCGAAGAAGGCGTCCGAAGACTGGCCTTCATAGTGGTTTTATATAGAAGACGTCCCTCTTTCGGATCCTACTCGGATCGGCCTTCCCGAGTTCGATAATGCTCCTTTGAAGAAGCGCCTAAGCTGGCGACCACGGAGCCCCCAGGAGGAAGATGATAGAGACGTTATTTACCTGATGAGCCGGATAAAGACATTGGCTCAATCAGGGCTGACCATAACCGAGGTTATGGTAATATGCATTATGCGGGGGGGGGGGTGTAGCCGCTTCAATACCGAGGCCACCCCATGTGGGATTTCAACGGGGAAGATGACGCCACCCGCTGCGGCCGCAAAGGGCCGGACTCGACAACTGCCTTAGCAAAAATCTTGTCTGGTTTGTACAAGGGAGAGGAAGAAGAATTCCTTTGCATCAAGCCGCAAAGTAGGTTCTCCATGTACAATCCTCCGAGCTGGGTAAGTCATCACTTTTTACGCCCATCCGTTGTGCATTCCCATAGCCGAATATTTTACCCTGCAAACTCATCGCAGGAACTGCGTAAGGCTGTAAGGGAGATCAACAGCCCACCTCCACAACCAGAGGATCCTGAGCGGTCCCTCGACCCGTCCTTCCAAGAGGATCCGGACATATCCGTGGAGCTGATTGACAGGGTATTCTACCAATTAAGCAGTGATGATGCCCTGGTGGCCATTACGGCCGACTACCCTGGGCTGCTCCCAGCTTCGCAGGTGAATGAGACCAAAGGTCCCAACATTTTAAAAAGGATTTGTTTTTATGTACGCCACTCACCGTATACAAATGGTGTATTATAGGGAAGGCCCTCGGGACGCCGCGTCGAGCCCGTGGCGACCAGCCAGCAAGGGGCCCCGAGGCCGGACAGGCTAAAGAGAAAAGCGGTCCGGACGGAGACGCCGGCGCAGAGGTATGATGCAACACCTCACTCCATGGTTGTCGTCTTTAAAGACATAATAACACCCATGTTTTCTAGGAAGAAGAACACTTGCTGGACTATATCCGAAGAGGTTGCCAATCACGCCTCAACCAGTCGGGCTCCAGGGCCGGACACAGAAGCGGAAGCGAATCCGAGACGCACGCCGGATGCTCCTCCGACAGAGGATGCGGACAAAATATCCGTCACAAATTCCAAAGTGGAGAGCGCCATGAATCACAGGCGTCGCCGAGCCGTACTCCATGACGCTTGCTTCTCCCAAGAGGCCTTTGATGCCTTTAACTCAGGAGACACGTACATCCGTGCTGCTCAAAATGGCCTAGCCAGAGCTATGGACCAATATGTAAAGGATATACGGGTAAGAAGATTTTGATGATTACATATAGCACTAGCCCCTGAGACTTGAAACAATTAGAATGACTGATTTAAGGATCATATATTATGTAGGTTCTTACAGAGAAGAATACCCAGTGGTCTCGTGAGCTTGAAGAGTGCAAGGCCCAGCTACGGTCTGCAGCTGCCACAGCGGAGGAGCCCAAGAAGGCCTCCTCTAGTAACACTTTGGTTTTTGAATGATAGGTATCATATAGAGTGCGGTGTGCATGTAAATCTGACAATAAATATTGCAGATGATGTCGGAGTGAATCCGGATGAGCAACATCTTCTATGCCGGCTAAAGGCTGGTGAGCGCGTGCTTACAAAAGTTAGGCAGGAGAAAAATAATCTCCAAGATGCCAACACCCAGCTGAGCATGGAACTAAAGGACGTTCGTGCCCAGCTGGCGGACTCCGTAAAGGAGAATCAGCGGCTTCGACGCGGCATTTTCAGTAAGTGCTTAAACGAACTTTAAGAAGAGTTCGGCGAAGAAGCTGTCTAATAGAGTTATGTCTGTAGGTATGCTGACGGGTCGTCCCGCGGATGAAATGCCAGGGTCTGCGGGTGATCTTCTACCTGAGCTCTCACAACTGCACGAACAAGCTCGGCAGGTGATGAAAAGTATTGCCCAGGCCTTATGGCCATCCATCTCCCTGCCCGAAGGTCTTGGAGAGCTTGCGGAGAAGCTGAAGGGAGCGCGGCGGTGCTTCCGGTTATGGAAGATATCGGCCTGCCGTCAAGGTGCCAGGGAAGACTGGGCCATGGTGAAGACGAGGTATACCAAGGCTGACCCAAACCACATGGCCGAGGTCGGACCTGTGGGGCCTGATGGGAAAGAGATCCCCGTTAGCTTAGTGTACGGGCAGGTAGAATTGGCCGCAAAGTATTCCCAACAGGATTGTAGACTAGACAGCCTGTTGGATGGTATAGAAGAGGAATTTAGCCAGTTAAATTGACTATGTAATTAAAGTGACATGTATAATGCCTTCTAGCCGAATTGTAGATCATTTGTCATGGCGGACCTTTTCGCTTCAACCTCGGGACCCGATAGTCCGGAGTGTATCCAAATACCCTCTCGGTTATGTAAGAACCAGGGCATGCATGGAAACCAGGCGTAGGGGTCATTAGTGATTGAACAGACAAGTTCCCAACTAGTTATGTTATATTACATGGTTAGTAAGAAACATCTTCCAGGGAGAATAGTTCCGTTAGGGGTTCCTTTCCCTGGGTACGCATGCCCTAAAGTGCATGTCCGGACTGCGAAAAAGAGACGCAGGAAAAAACATCTGGGGGCAGATATGAAAAATAAATAAAAAAATCATCTTTTGTTCACCGACCGAATATTCCCTTAAGAACGCTAGCTTTCGGCTTCACCCAGTATGAGGTACACATCTGGCTGACCCGGCAGTAACAATCGTAGAGGTGCTCCCCTTATGCCCTAGCCGAATTAACGGGAACGTAGGGCATAAATACAAAAGCCAGGCAACCCAGCTTAGCCAAAACTTAAGTCATATCGATGCATATAATGGCGAAGAAAAGGTACATGCGGAAGGGTAACACATGTGCGGGGAAGGAAGCCCGGATAAATAATTAAGCTTCTGTATAGGAAGCCCCCAGGTATAATGAGCACGGCTAGCGCGTACATAGTGTGCAAAGAATGCACGAAGTGGCCCTAAAAGGCTTTGAAAGAAAAAAGGGAGAAAGAGAGAGATGAAAGACAGATAGTGTATATATGCAAAAAATGGACAGAGGAAGGAGAAGAACACAGAGTCCGGCGCTAGGCGTAGAATCTTCGGAGTCTGACTGCATTCCATGGGTTTGGCTCAAGTCGATTATCCGATGCATTCTGCAGATGGTACGCCCCGCCGGTCAGAACTTGATCAATAATGAAGGGACCCTCCCATCTGGGCTTGAGTTTGTCCTTTTTCTTCTCCGACAGGCATAGAACTAACTTGCCAACATTATAAGTTTTGGCCCGTACTTCTCTCCTTTGGTATCTTCGAGTCTGTTGTTGATAGAATGCGGAACGGGCTTTTGCCACGTCACGCTCCTCCTCCAGAGCGTCCAAACTGTCCTGCCGATCAAGCTCAACTTCTCTTTCTTCGTACATGCGCACTCGAGGTGAGTCATGAATTATGTCGCAGGGCAGAACCGCCTCTGCACCGTACACCATAAAGAAAGGTGTCTATCCGGTAGTACGATTCGGCGTGGTCCGCAGCCCCCAGAGTACGGAGTCGAGCTCCTCCACCCAGTGCGTGTTAGATTCCTTAAGGGACCGCACTAATCTGGGCTTGATGCCGCTCAAGATAAGACCATTTTCCCGTTCGACTTGACCGTTAGTTTGTGGGTGATAGACAGAAGCATAATCGAGCTTAATGCCCATGTTTTTGCACCGGAGCTTTACCTCATCAGCCGTGAAGTTCGTGCCATTGTCAATGATGATGCTGTTGGGGACACCGTAACGGTGTACGACCCCAGATATGAAGTCTATCACCGGTCCGGATTTGGCCATTTTAACAGGTTTGGCTTCTATCCATTTGGTGAATTTATCCACCATGAATAATAAGTATTTTTTCTTATGGGTTCCCCCTTTAAGGGGTCCAACCATGTTGAGTCCCCAGACCGCAAAGGGCCAGGTAATGGGGATTGTTTGGAGGGCGGTGGGTGGCATATGGCTTTGTTTTGCAAAAAGCTGGCAACCGACGCAGCGTTGGACTAAGTCCTGAGCGTCTGCCCAGGCCGTCGACCAATAAAAACCTATACGGAAGGCCTTGCTTACAAGGGCCCGGGCTGCGGCGTGGTGGCCGCCGAGTCCGGCATGAATTTCTGCAAGAAGCTTCCACCCCTCCTCTTCAAAGATGCACCTTTGAAGGACTCCGATGGTGCTTTTCTTATAAAGCTCTCCCTCATGGACCATATAGGCTTTAGATCGCCGCACTATGCAGCGTGCCTCATTTTGGTCCTCGGGGAGTTCCTGCCTAGTTAGGTGGGCCAGGAATGGTTCCGTCCACGGGGCGATGACGACCATTATTACGTGGGGTGAAGGTGTTATTTCGGTGGCAGAGCCTCCGATTATGTCAGAGTGTTCGGTATCGGGCAGTGCGCTTGGGTCCAGACTATTGTTACTGGTGTCCCCTTCCCATACCACGGATGGCTTGAACAGCCTTTCTAAAAAGATGTTAGGGGGGACCGCATCGCGTTTTGCGCCGATGCGTGCGAGGACATCTGCCGCCTGATTGTTTTCCCGGGCTATATGATGAAATTCGAGCCCCTCGAACCGAGCTGACATTTTTAGGACGGCATTGCGGTAGGCCGCCATTTTCAGATCCTCCATTTATTTGGGATATTGCGAGATTCGAATCCCCGCGCACCTCCAGGCGTTGGATGCCCATGGATACTGCCATCCGAAGACCATGTAAAAGGGCCTCGTATTCGGCTGCGTTGTTGGAGTCTGTATACATTATCTGGAGTACGTATTGAACTGTATCTCCGGTTGGGGACGTTAGAATGATGCCAGCCCCCAGTCCAGCCAGCATTTTGGAACCGTCGAAGTGCATGATCCAGTTGGAATATGCACCATACTCTTCAGGGAGTTCGGCTTCCGTCCATTCGGCGACAAAGTCGGCCAATACTTGCGACTTAATGGCTCGCCGTGGTTTGTATGTTATGTCGAACGGGAGGAGCTCGATGGCCCATTTGGCAATCTGGCCCGTGGCGTCGCGGTTGTTTATAATATCATTAAGTGGAACTTCCGAGGCTACAGTAATTGAACACTCTTGAAAGTAGTGTCGCAGCTTCCGGGATGCCATGAATACCGCATAGGCTATCTTTTGATAATGCGGGTACCGTGACTTGCATGGAGTGAGGACAGTGGATACATAATAGACCGGCTTTTGAAGGGGGAGTTTATGTCCGTCCGTTTCTGAAAGCACAAGTGCTCCCTAGGTGGTTTTGATAATTGATAACAACATATCTATTGTTGGACTAACACTTCTATCTAGCATGTTTCAGATAAGTTCAACAATGGCATGGCATGGATGTGAAAGTGGAACCCTCAAAATGCTAAGGACAATGGATTGGCTCTTCCCCGGCAAGGTTACTGTTCACGGTGGCAAGCTTTCCCCGGCAAGGTCACTGTTCACGGCGGCAAGCTTTCCCCGGCAAGGTTACTGTCACGGCGGCAAGCTTTCCCCGGCAAGGTCACTGTTCACGGCGGCAAGCTTTCCCCGGCAAGGTTACTGTTCACGGCAGCAAGCTCTTCCCCGGCACTGTTCACGGCGGCAAGCTTTCCCCGGTCATTGAGTCCATAGGAAAAGCCAATACTATCAAGGAGGGATGAGGTGTTGCTTAATGAGCCTCTTGCTCCATGTGCTTAGTGATATACTCCAAAATCCTCAACTACTTTCCCATATCCACATATGGCCTAAACTCTAAGCCAAACTCGGTCCTACCGATTTTTCCTATCCGGCGCCACCGAGTTTCACTTGTCATTAGCCACTGCCAAACCCTAGCAATTCGGTTCTACCGATAAGGTTCTTGGTCCCACTGAGATGGGGTTGCAAACTCTCTGTTTCCCTTTCGTAACTTTTCGGTCCCACCTAAAGAGCGAATCGGTCCCACCGAGATTGCAATGTAAACTCAGTGTTTCCCCTTTGTAACTTTTCGGTCTCACCGAGTTCCACTCGGTCTCACTGAAAGAGCAAATCGGTCCCACCGAGTTTGCCTGACCAACTCTCTGGTTAGCTAGTTACCAAATTCGGTCTCACCGAGTTTGTGTAATCGGTCTCACCGAGATTACGTTATGCCCAAACCCTAACCGAATCGGTCCTACCGAGTTGCATGTCAGTCCCACCGAAATTCCTAACGGTCACTAGGTTTACATTTTCGGTCAGACCGAGTTTATTTATTCGGTCCCACCGAGATTGGAAAGCTGTGTAACGGTTGGATTTTGTGTGGAGGCTATATATACCCCTCCACCTCTTTCTCATTAAGAGAGAGAGCCATCAGAACACACACATCATTCCAACTCATATGTTCTGAGAAAGAACCACCTACTCATGTGTTGAGATCAAGACATTCCATTCCTACCATATGAATCTTGATCTCTAGCCTTCCCAAGTTGCTTTCCACTCAAATCTTCTTTCCACCAAATCCAAATCCTATGAGAGAGAGTTGAGTGTTGGGGAGACTATCATTTGAAGCACAAGAGCAAGGAGTTCATTACCAACACACCATTTGTTACTTCTTGGAGAGTGGTGTCTCCTAGATTGGCTAGGTGTCACTTGGGAGCCTCCGTCAAGATTGTGGAGTGAACCAAGGAGTTTGTAAGGGCAAGGAGATCGCCTACTTCGTGAAGATCTACCGCTAGTGAGGCAAGTCCTTCGTGGGCGATGGCCATGGTGGGATAGACAAGGTTGCTTCTTCGTGGACCCTTTGTGGGTGGTTGCTTCTTCGTGGACCCTTCGTGGGTGGAGCCCTTCGTGGACTCGCGCAACCGTTTCCCTTGGGTGGAGCCCTGTGTGGACTCGCGACCATTACCCTTCGTGGGTTGAAGTCTCCATCAACGTGGATGTAGGATAGCACCACCTATCTGAACCACGAGAAAAAAATCCGTGTCTTCAATTGCGTTTGATCTTTCCAAACCCTTCCCTTTACATTCTTGCAAGTTGCATGCTTTACATTCCGCTGCTCATATACTCTTTGCATGCTTGCTTGATATGTATTGTGTGTGTTGAAATTGTTCCTAAACTTCACTTAAACCGAAAAAGATTAAAAATTGCAACTTTAGCACTAAGTGTCTAATCACCCCCCTCTAGACACATCTACTTCTGGATCCCACAAGTGGTATCAGAGCTTTGGTCTCCATTTCCTTGGTTTAATCACCATTGGAGGAAGATGGATGTGTCTACTCTAGGGAGTCTTAGACATAGAGTGCCTATTCTTGATGGAAAGTATTTTCATGAGTGGAAAAATGAGATGCTTGTAATCTTCAATCAATATCATTTGAACAAGTATATTGCTAGCCCTTGTGCACCTCATATTGATCCTTTGCATCCTACCCTAGATGAAGATATTGACATGATTCGCAATCTTAGAGCTGTTGAGCTCATCATTAGAGGTTTGCCCAAAGATTTGATTGCTAGTTTGCCTACTCAAAATTGCGCCTATACTATATGGAAATTTCTTGAGGAATGGTTTCCCAATAACTCCTTGAAAACTTTGGATGAAATTCTCCATAAATCTATTGCCTTGAGTAAGATGAACTCTAGTGATCCTAGTTTTGGAAAATGTCTTCTTGAACTTGTCAATCTTAAGCATACCAAAGGAGATGTTGGAATCATTAATGATATCATACTCAAAGCTATAAGAATTCATAAAAGTAATCACTTTGATCATTTATCTAATGAATTACGCTCTCTAGGAAATGATGAGTCACAAGATCATGATGAACATGAATATTATGATGATGATGATGATAGTGACTCCGATCTTGATAATGCAATGAGACATTTTGGTCTTATGGCAAATCTTCGGGGATATGCGTCAGGAGGAAAGGAATGGGTTCTTGATAGTGGATGTACTGATCATATGACCGGAGATGAAGAGATGTTTCGTGAGCTTGCTGAAAACAACGACCCTCGAAAATATGTCACCTTAGGTGATAACTCAAAGGGTAAAGTGGTTGGCCTTGGTAAGGTGGCCATCTCACATGATAGTTCCATTCAAAATGTCATGCTCGTTGAATCTCTTGGCTATAACTTACTTTCTGTATCTAGACTTGCTGATTTCGGTTTGAATGTCTTATTTACTGAGATAGATTGCCAAGTCTTTCGTCGAGACAATCATAAAATGGTCTTTACCGGTATGCGTAGAGGTGATCTTTACATTGTCGATTTCTCTAAAAAGGCACAACCTAAAACTTGCTTTATTGCTAAATCCTCAAAAGTTTGGTTGTGGCATAGACGACTAGGTCACGTTGGCATGAGAAACCTTGACAAGCTTATTAAAGAAAATCATATCCTTGGAGTTAACGATGTCATATTTGATAAGGATAGACTTTGCAGTGCTTGTCAAGTAGGTAAACAGGTTGGAGGGAGACATCCTGTGAAGAACATCATGACCACAAGGAGGCCACTCGAGCTGCTTCACATGGATCTTTTTGGTCCCAATGCCTACAAGAGTCTCGGTGGAAATTCCTTTGTTCTAGTTATAGTTGATGATTTTTCAAGATTCACGTGGGTGTTTTTCCTCAGTGACAAATCGCAGGTCCAGAAGATCTTCAGAAGCTTTGCTAGGAAAGCCCAAAATCGGTTTGATGTGAAGATCAAGAAGGTTCGGAGTGACAACGAAACAGAGTTCAAGAACGCAAATGTGGACACCTTTCTTGACGAAGAAGGGATTTCACACGAGTTCTCGGCTACATACACACCTCAACAAAATGGAGTTGTTGAGAGGATGAACCGGACGCTCATCAAATGGCAAGGACAATGCTTGATGAATACAAGATGCCAAAGCACTTTTGGGCAGAAGCGGTTGAGACAGCGTGTCATGCAACAAATCGCTTATATCTTCACAAGCTACTCGGCAAGACAGCATACGAGCTCCTCACCGGTAACAAGCCTCAAGTTGGATACTTTCGAGTATTCGGCTCAAAGTGCTACATTCTTGATAAGCATCGTCGTTCAAAGTTTGCTCCTAAATCTCATGAAGGTTTTCTACTTGGTTATGGCTCAAACTCTCACACTTACCGTGTCTACAACAATTTCACCCGAAAGGTTGAAGAGACGGTAGATGTGAAGTTTGATGAATCTAATGGCTCGCAAGTAGAGCAATTGCCAATTGATTTAGGAGACAAAGACCCTTCAGAAGCAATCCAAGACTTGTCCATTGGCAAAATTCGTCCAACGGAGGTGAAGGAGAGTACTTCATCCGTCCAAGTGGAAGCTTCTACTTCACAACAAGGTGAACCAAGAATCGACACGGAAGCATCCACAAGTGGGACACACCAAGATGAAGAAAACGAGGAAGTACGTCAAGATGAACATCAACAACCTCCTTCTCCACCACGACAAGAGAACGACGACGTCAACAATGAAGAAGGCCAAGAAGAAGAACAAGATGAAGAAGATGCTCAACAAAGACCCAAGCAAAAGCTCTCACGAGTTCGAGCAAGAATTGCCAAAGATCATCCCGTCGAGCAAATCCTCAATGATATACAAACCGGGAGAATCACTCGCTCAAAAACTCGTTTAGCTAACTTTTGTGAAAACTATTCATTCATCTCTAGCATTGAACCAATGAAGGTTGAAGAAGGCATTGGAAGATCCGGATTGGATAAATGCTATGCATGAAGAGCTACATAATTTCGAGAGAAACCAAGTTTGGACATTGGTTGAGAAGCCCGACAACAACCACAACATCATTGGTACCAAATGGGTGTTTCGCAACAAGCAAGATGAAGATGGACAAGTGGTCCGCAACAAAGCACGTCTCGTCGCCCAAGGATACACACAAGTTGAAGGTATGGACTATGGTGAGACATATGCTCCCGTTGCTAGACTTGAGTCCATTCGCATCTTACTTGCCTATGCTAATCACCATAATATCACCTTGTACCAAATGGACATTAAAAGTGCTTTTCTAAATGGAGAAATAGAGGAGGAAGTTTATGTCAAACAACCTCCCGGCTTTGTCAATCCTAAAAAACCTAATCATGTTTACAAACTTCACAAAGCTCTTTATGGTCTCAAACAAGCCCCTAGAGCATGGTATAAATGCTTGACCAAGTTCCTTATTACAAGTGGTTTTGAAATTGGTAAAATTGATTCTACTCTTTTTACTAAAAGGGTTAATGGAGAACTATTTGTATGCCAAATTTATGTTGATGACATCATATTTGGTTCAACTAACCCTCTCTTTAGTGAAAAGTTTGGAAAGCTAATGTCAGAGAAGTTTGAGATGTCTATGATGAGTGAACTCAAATTCTTTCTCGGGTTGCAAATCAAGCAAACTAAGGAAGGTACATTTGTCTCTCAAACAAAGTACACCAAGGACTTATTCAAGAAGTTCAATATGCAAGAATGCAAAGGTATGTCTACACCCATGCCCACTAGTGGACATAATGATTTGACCAAAGATGGTGAACCTGTTGATCAAAAGGTTTATCGCTCTATGATTGGTTCATTGTTATACCTATGTGCTTCACGTCCCGATATTATGCTAAGTGTGTGCATGTGTGCTTGATATCAAGCTGCTCTTAAAGATTGTCATCTTAAGGCTGTGAAAAGGATAGTGAGATATTTAATCCATACACCAAATTTTGGCATTTGGTATCCTAAGAGGTCTTCTTTTGATCTGGTTGGCTATTCTGACTCAGATTATGCCGGAGACAAGGTTGATAGAAAGTCCACTTCGGGTACTTGTCAATTTCTTGGTAGATCTCTTGTGTCTTGGTCTTCCAAGAAACAAAACTCGGTATCCTTATCCACCGCCGAAGCGGACTACATTGCCGCTGGTTCATGTTGTGCTCAATTACTTTGGATGACCCAAACTCTTAAAGATTATGGGATTTATGTGAGACATGTTCCACTGCTTTGTGACAATGAAAGTGCTATCAAAATTGGTCATTATCCTGTACAACATTCTCGAACTAAGCATATTGAAGTTCGTCATCATTTCATTCGAGATCATGTGGCTAAGGGTGACATCAATCTTAAGCATGTTCGCACCGATAAGCAATTAGCAGATATATTCACTAAACCGCTTGATGAGAAAGTGTTTTGCAGGTTGAGAGGAGAATTGAACATCATTGATGCCTCGAACTTGGAGTAGAAACTCCATTGGATACATGCAAGACATGAGCTTATGACTAATCCATGATATATCTCTTATGATAACTATCTTACGTCTTGGATATATTTGTACATTGCATGTTGTCTAACCCATGTAGGTGCTTGGTTGAATCTAATTCCATGAGATTGCGACTTACTCACATCTTGAGCAATCTCTATATCACAAAGACTATACACAATGGTGGTTGAAGACAAGGAAGCACAAAACCACTCAAACATATCCTTTGACAAATTCTATGTTGAGCTTCATGATTGTCATTTTTGGATACACAAGTGCTCTTCCTTGCAAGAACTAACCCATGTAGGTAGATGAACTCAAACTCCAAGTGGTGCTCCCAACTCTTGACGAGCTACATCAACCTTGAGCACCCACACAAGTTCAACTACATGAGCAAGAACCACACCACCACCCAAGGTATGTTATTCCATCTTAGATAAGCTTTACTTCGAGTCATGAGTCAAAGCAACTCAACAAGATGTGAATACATCAAGATGCTTAAACGAAAAATGGTAACCCCATTTTAAGCTTAAACAATGAGTATGACCTATGATCAAGTGTCCTCACTTGACTCCTAAGTCAATATACTCTAACATAGGTGACTATGTCACCGCCCAATTCTAGATGAAGTTCTCTTGTGTCCTTTTCTGAGTTATTGCATTTTGTTCCCTGCATATTTGTTTTCTTCTCTCTCACACTTCATCTAGAAACTTTCACTTTTTTTCTTTTTGTTCTTGTTCTGCATATTTCTGCATCAAATT